>NC_056593.1:331170-391170 GCF_018340385.1 Cyprinus carpio
TTATTAACACACACACACAGTTATTAACACACAATACACACACACCGCACAGACTCACTCACAGTCACACTCTCTCTCTCTCTCTCTCTCTCTCTCTCTCACACACACACACACACACACACACACACACACACACACACACACTCTAAACTGTCTGTCTTATTCGTGTCTCATTAATATTCATGAGCTGGTGTTGTTGACAGCTGTTGATCTGACGCGAGCTGAAACATTATTCGGGTGATCACGTGATCGATTAATAGCAGAACCGGATCGTTTCACCGAACAGAAGATCATGATCAGCTTCAGTGAAGCAGGAACTCCGAGTGACCGAGTACCGAATGATCGGCGCGTGTGCGTGACTGCTGGTTAAACTAGTTAAACTAGTTCAGCTGATCGGTGCGAGGCTCACCGGTATCCGCGGTTGGAGCTTCTGGGCGGGATCCGGTAAACGTGAACCTCTGACTTCACACACAGAACCGACTCATACTGATCGCTGCTATCCGCCATCATCACCGCGACACAGCCGACACATCACTGCGCTTCCGCTTCCGCCAGCGCAGAACGCACTTCCGCGTGAGATAAAAGTCCCGCGCTCGATAACATCCGTGTTATTCAGTGATATTACGCTTCATAAACACAGCGTTCATAATTCATGTGAGCACGTGAGGTTACAGTTCGTCTCAATACATTACAAGCATCATTACAGAACTGATTCAGTAGAAACACTGGATTAATAATCAACGCTTTTAATGTTTCGCCTTCAGTTCTGCTCTTGTAAAACTGAGGATAACATCTGAAAATTATCTCATAAATATTTAATATTTAAAAAAATCTCATTTATAAATATTAACTTGAAATTACGTACTTTATATATATATAGGCACATACCTACATTTAAAACATAATGAATTTTAACACGATTCATTTCAAAGCAGAATTTTAAAGTTTTTGCACTTAATGTGGAAAATGGGTTAATGGTAGCCTAATACTTTTTTTATTATTATTATTACATGTATTTAACATTAAATTAGTGTTAAGCAAAATATGGAAGTTAATAATAAATAAACAGAAGGAGCAGGAGGAGTCTCATTGAGAGAGAGAGAACAAACACACTGAACTTTTCCTGAATATGAGAGCAAACACAAACGACACATTGATACTGTCCTGGAAACCAGTCACACAAAATGAAGAACAGAGCCTTCATCAAACGAGTCACTTTAATGTCACACAAACACTGAATACAGCAGCACATCTCACCGAACACCCGCTCACTGAAGATTACCCAGCATGCCGTGTTTCTAAAACAGACACTGTTATCCGGTACACAAAGATTGGTCTAAAAAATGCAAACCCCCCCCCACCCCCCGGTGACGTGTAGAGCCCTACAAAACTAACACTCAGTAAACCAGTGAAAAACACACAGCAAGCAGGAGGAGGCGGAGTCTGTCAGAGGCGGCGAGGGCTCGGGTGACCGTTGTGGTAGAGCTTCTGTTTGACCTGCACCACGTTATTCCCGCCACCTTCCTCCGTCCGGCGCGTCTGCAGGCGTCTGCGCAGCTCTCGCAGGTTACACACGCGCGACACCCAGCGCCACGAGCGCCACAGATCACCGTCCGCACCTGAACAACACCAGATACATCGATGAGAAACCTGATACCAATAGATCATCGTACGGAATTTATAAGATCATATAATGTGAGAATTACCAGTATTACCCTCATTACAATTAATACATTTCGACAACCGCACAAATTTATGTTCATCAACAAAATCCAGTCACAAAATCATATCTCACAAAATTCATTGTGTGAGATATGAGGAAAAAGGCTGAATTTTTTTTTACACGTTTTTGACACTAATTTAGCTTCATAGATCATTTAACAAAGTATTTTTGGCACTAACAGTGCTCCATACATACCTAATGACCTGAACATTTTAATTAGTTATTTCCCTTAAAAAAAATCTGTGAAAAAATAAATGACGCATGTTTTGCACAGGTTCATTCCCGTATTAAAAACTATTTTAAACATCTCTTCTGGTTGAAAACAGGCCTGAATGTGTTCGAGGGCTGAGTATGTGAGAAGGCTCCTCTGGATGCTGCTTGGTCTCACCGCAGTGTCTGCTGGACCTCCAGAAGCGCAGTGTGCAGTGAAGCGCTCGGTCCAGCCACAGCAGGATCCAGCTGATGCAGAAGCCCATCAGGAGACCCAGCACCAGGTCCAGCTCCTGCTTGCTCACGCTGCCCCCCGCGGAGGCGCCGACGGAGCTGGACGAGACCGAGCCCTCGTACGGGATCACGTACTCCACACGGTGCCTGAGCCAGAACAACATCGAGAGGCTTCATTATCTACAGCTGTTCAATGAAGAATGCTGGAGCTCTGACTAATCTGAAACAATTGACTACATTTAACCCTCAAAAACACACAAAAAAGACATTTGCTAAAATATGTTTTCAATCACTACATATTTGGACTTTTAGGGTTAGGGTTATGTAGTTTATTGTCTATAGCACATGAAAAACATATCTAAATCTAGGCTGTATTATGAATATAATACATTTTAAAATATTTTCGTATATGAAGGCTGAATATTCAAATATATATTTAGCAATTGCCTATTTTTTATATATTGTGACCAGAATTTAAATTTTTTTTTGGATTCATTTCCAGTTATTTTCACAGTACAAAAACAATCGCTGCTTGATATTGTAAACTGGTAGCTATACAGTATATTATCATATTATTTTATTATAAACACACTGGATTGTTGAGTAAATAGCTGTGACATTTAGGCTACGGCACTTTGTTATTCTTCTACTTATTTACTATTAATATATTTCGAAATAGCGGCTAATGAAGCGGAAGTCTCGCACACACACAGACAATGGGTTCTACTCTTAATTAATCGAAAGTCACGGTAACCTGGTCACCAAACCTAGCACTAGTTACATATGTGCCGTTACCGATAATAACGAATTTAACGCGATATGACATTTTGTCAACCAATCGGAAATTCAGTATTTTAATGATAAGATGCATTGCCGCTCGTGCTTCCATGACGCGCGCGCTCCGGTCCACCGCGTCTTACCTGCCGCAGGTGCAGTGACGCGCGCGCTCCGGTCCGCGCATGCGCGGTAGGATGAAGCGGTGAACTCGGTCCAGCAGCGCGTTCATATCGGACACACACACGATGGACAGGAAAACACCAAAACTACTGCCATTTCTCAGCGACCAGCGTTTAAAACTGCATTTCAACACGCGTGTCCACAGAAAAGCATACAATGGTCAGTAAAGTTCGGCTGCGGTCAGTGTGAGAGTTACGTAATCCCCAGCAGATCTTCTTACCAGCACCAGAACCGCTCCAGACACCATAAACATCATGTTCCTCACAGCAGCATCACCCGCGCCGGACACGGAGCTGCGCAGCCCTTCATCTCAGCGTCGCCCGCGGATGGAGCATCAGATGTCTCACCTGCGGCGCGTCTGTGTGTCGCGGAGCGTTGTAACGCTATGCTTCGCTCGCTGTCGCCCGACGCGCGTTCAGATCGGATCTGTAAGCGATCTGATGTGCTGCTGGAGTTGACTGTATCAGATCTCAGATCAGTCCATTAGCTTAATGAGGACTCCTGCGTCACGCTCATCTGGAATATCAGCCCCACGCGGCACACCTACACCACGCGTTACACCGCGGCTCTGCCACATGCGTGCGTGCCTTTCCCTTCTGTTTTTAAATGTAACGTGGTACTACAATGGTTTTATGAACAGTTCAGATCATAACTAAACAGTTTCTGTCTATTCTTTTTGTTCTCTGTCGCTTTAAATCGGGTGGATGGATTGTCACTATTATCGATCATCAGCTAGAAACGAATCGTTTTGAAATAGTTTACAGTTAATCCCTCTAATAGTGGATCCGCTACTCCTTTAACCCTTTAACTGTCACCCCCCGTTTTTTAAAATAGGCATTAAAGTGCACTATCCAAACTTAAATTGTTGTATTTTATGAACACTTTGGAATATAGACCTAAGGTTGGTCTCTTTTTAAAGAAGAAAATTAGCAGACTTTGGCAAAAGTGTAAAAAAGTATCAAAAAGTTATAGAAGTTTAAATGTACTGTAAATAAAATGCGCTATATTAATTTTATTTTATTTATTATACATATTTTACATAACAGGTTTTACTCTTAAATTGGTATAAAATTAAAGCCTTGTGTCTAAATAAGTTATGTTCTAAATTTGAAGTTGATATGAAAAAAAATCAAGGTTCCTGTGAGAGTTTATTTAGGGCGTCATACCACAAACAGCCACCGGGAGCCATCAAAACTACTTTGAATTTTGTTTAATGAATTTTTCTCTAGATTTCTGTCAATTTTACTTCAATACTCAAAATAACCACCAAATATGGAATCCTGAGACTCAGACCTTTCCAATGATATGTTTGTTGCCAAGATTATAAAAAGTTTTGATTCTAAAAGACCGTAATGCATTTTGTAATATGACACTTGACTCCGCCCACTAAGGGGGAGGAGACCGCCATACGATTTTAAAGTACCATTTGCATGGTAACGCTTGGCTGTCAATGTTTTCGGTTTCCACAGGATGAATCTTGGGCTTCTAAGCTTTCAAATGATATATAATTTATGATGATTACTAGAAGATTTTATAGAGAAAAAGGACAAAAAATAAAGAAAAAAAAAGAGAGCGCCAAGCGTCCCACAGGTAGGACAGTGACCGTTAAGGGCCATTTACACAAGAACAGTTATTATAGAGATAACTGTAATGATAAATAACAGCGTTCACACCAGCGCGCGCGGTAACGGTCCACATGAAATGTTCGAGCTCTTTAAAGCATTTATATATTAATTGGCTGTCAATGTTTTATCACTCATAAACAACAAACATAAAACCGAAAATCATTCGTTCGCGTTATTGTGGTAATACTTCTGAGATAACGTCAACATTACCGTTCTTGGTTTGAACGAGCATTTATATATTAATAATGCATAATAAATTTGACACCACTGTGCTGTTTAATAAAGAAAAACACATCCCATGAGATTCATTGCCGCTTTATTCATTCATTCATAGCGCAATATTTACAAGAATATTTTCAGGCACTCTGGGCTGCTTCATGTACAATTACAGAATCTTCTTTTCATTCACAAAACTAAAGAAAAACAAAACACAAAATATGCTCGATAGCTATCAAATCCCATGTTTAAATAAAGACGAAATAAATTCATGAGATCCCGTCTGCCAGAGTTATGAAACATATCATCATCTAAATAAAACATATTTAACCGTGTGATCAGATGAAGTCAGTGTCCGGCTGTAACAGACCCGTTAGACGCAGGAAACCCTGACTAATACCTGTAGGGCTTCATCGCTAACGGGTCTGTCGCAGGTGCTAATCGCTCAAACCAGGTTCTCACGACAGCGCTAGTTTTACTCTAGAACCGTTTCGGTCTCTCTGAATGTTCTTCAGTTCCGTTTACAGCAGGATTCAGCGTTCGAAGTCCACACCTCGGGACGCCGCGGGGAGTCAGAGTTAGCGTGGAGCCGCGGTGACGGCTCTGAGGAGTGTGTAAGCTGTAGACAGAATGAGAGCGAGACAGAGGAACGCGCGACTGCCAGCGACAGGGTTACAGTCCCGACGAGCTGGATGTGCGTGTCGCGTCAGAGTTTCTGCCGCTGCGCTGCTGCCATGGCGACGGTCAGTAGAAGCAGACGGTGTGGAGGAACGGCCGGTGGCTCTTCTCCTCAAACTCCTGCAGAAGTTCATCCATCTCGTTCTCCATGTCGTCAGTGTGCTGGATCTGAGAGGAGAGCACAGACCATCCTTCAGGGGACTCACACTTATGTAAGAGGTTTATGTAAGAGGCTGAATTATTGCATTTCTTCTGAACGGCGAAAGATTAGATAATCATTTACACAAGAACGGTTCACCAGCAGAACGGATGTAAAATGTTCATAAAACCTTTATGTGAAGTTATACATTTAATGTCAATATCTAAGAACGGTTCATAAAACACGAGTGGGGCATTACTCATAAAAGTGTTCTTACATAAGTACACAAGAATGGTGTGACAAACGTACATAAATATGATATAAACATTTTTTGTGTAAATTAACATCAGAACAGTTTTAACGACAGTTTACACGCTTATTTTATTATTTACTTTTATTATCACTGAGATGGTATTGGTTTTTATTGATATTTACAATCTTTGTTTTGTCTTATTTTTTAATTTTTATTATAAAATATGAGTACCTGGATAAATAAATTAGAATTTTAATTAATTAAAATTATAGTGAAAACAAAAAAGACTGATATGATTAATTAAAAACTAAGCATATAAAAAAAATTAAATGACAAAATTATGTAAACTTTAGTCATTTTTATATATTTATGTTTATATATATATATAATGTTATCAAGTTAAACTACATGAAAATGAGAAATGTTGCTTTGGCAACTAGCGGATATAAAATAAGTTAAAACTAAACTAAATATATGTAACCAAAATATAAACCAATTTTATTTAATTTCACAAAAGGTTTATTTTATTTCAAGTTTTTTATGGTATTCTTTTTGATTTTTTTTGAAGTGTAGATAACTATAATAACCATCATGAAACAGTTGTACACTGCTGTGGGGGGTTGATGTATTAAACTCAGAGTAACTGAGTGTTGGCGTCTCTACTCACACACTGGCACAGCTCACAGATGAGGAAGGCTCCCAGCGTGGCCTCCTCGTGGTTGTCCTGGATGTCCACGTTGATGACGTGCACGGGCTGAAACGTCTCCTGCTCGCGTGAGTTCAGGTCTGAAAGACACACGGGTTACTCTGGAACGAGCAGAACATATCTCACACACACACACACACACACACTCCTCACCCTCCAGCACCTGGTCGTACACACGCTCCTCACACGTGATGACCAGGTCAAACTGCTCTTTGCAGCTCTGGAAGCGCTCGGGCTGTGTCTTGATGCGCTTGTTGCGGTCCAACATGTGCAGGATCCCGTTCTGAGTGTATCTGAGGAGCACGGCGGTCAAGGAAGACAAAATACAGACCAAAGCACAAAACACTCCAGAACACACCAAACTGTGTGTCTACAAAGGGTTAAAACACTGGAAACCCGTACACCAGCGCCATCTACTGGTCAGCCTCCGGACATCACAATACAAACTATCCTCACTAAACCAGATCAAAGCAAACTACAGAGTCTAGGATTCAGACAATATGTAAACGAGCAATTCATAATTAGTGTCCAATTATTAGTATAAATAAACCAGTTTATGTGAACATCTAACTATGAAAAAAAACAAAGCAGTTTCTGATTCCTGTCTCCTGTACATCACTCATTATGATTGTTAATGAGGTATATTATCATTAAAACCTTCAAATTTGAACAAGAGTATTGGTTTTTCATGCCTTCCTTTCATATCACTGCAAATCCAATGTATTATTATTTTTTGTGAGTATGGATTATTAACTTTAACCAAAAAAATTAAACCTGAAAATCAGTATTTTTTCCACATTCTATCATTCATTAGGTGAATGACTAAAACACACCCAAATGTTAAAAACATGCTTTTAAAACCTGCCCAGATCCTCCAGCGCTCTGTCCGCTTGATTCATTTCAGTCAGAACAGGTTTGTGTTGCCTCAATGATTGGAGCTCAAACCTCAGTCTCTGTGTGAACACTGACAAAATGATCCACCAATAATGCTTTCCTCTCCAAATCTGAGGAGCGCAAGCTCAGATCAACGAGGTCTACGATCAGTCAGACACACAAACCTGTGCTCATTGAAGAAAACAGACTGATCTGGTGATGATACTTTGGATGAGAACACAAGAGTAACAAAGTGGGAAATAAATCCCAGAGAAAGTGCAACAATTTTTTTTGTGAGGTTGTTACACCGTGTGTGAGTAAAGTCAGTCTGTTTTAGTCTGATGTGAGGATATTAACTAGCCCTTCTAGACCCTCCCGGTCAACATAAGCTGATGTGACTCAACACACCTCGGGTTAGATCTGGTCGCACCTGCCTTCATGAATCTAGTCTGATTAAACGCTGTCTGATGGGAACAGAGTCGTGTGAGGTATTAGAGGAATCAGTCTGTGACCTGCTGTGAACTCCAGGAATCACACAACCGCATGCTAACAGCAGTAATAACCTCAGAACACACAGAAGACTGACCGCCCGAGCTCGACTCTGCTCCAGTGAACCTGGGCTTTCTTCTTCTTGCACCGCTTTAGACCGGCGTGTCATCAGCTGACTCATAAACCTGTCATTAAAGTCCCTGTAAAGTCAAATGTAAGTATGTGTTCTGAGTTTGTCATACCACAGAAAAATGTGTTATCAGCCACCCAGCAAAACCTGAATGATAAAAAAAGCCGGTAAGTATATAAAATAAGCTATTAAAATCTCGAAAAAATGAGCAGCAGTCTCAGCTCTCTAACGCTGGGGGCGTGTCCGCTGGCTGCGCTGAAACCACGCCCACTCGCGGGAACGCTGCAGTCGCCACACTCAACGGTCACCGCTACAGCCGGACCGGATGCTCATAACAGATTAACTGGTTAGTGACGAAGACATAGTAAGTAACAGTATGACAGTAACTCGCGGTTGAGCGGCGAACTGATGCAAATGTGCTCTGTTTATATTGTTAGGAGCTCAGGGGGTTATAGCCCCGCCCAAAAAAATCCAGATCACAGCGATGGTGAGAAAGTGTTTAACGCTCTAACTCCACAATCCAGTGTTTTACAGTTCAGTCTTTGTTATATGTTTTAGCAGTACATTTCTAACATGTAATATGTGTTTAGACATTTTTTTTAAATTGCCTTTACAGGGACTTTAACTCACCCTGATCTCGTTCCAAACCGGACTGTCTCTCTTTCTTACAAATAAAGGTTTCGAAAATGGTTTTGCCATAAAACAACCATTCAGGGTTCCTCAGGGAACCTTTCGATGAAGAGCAAATAACCAATTACCATTTTTAAAAAAATCTGAAGACCCTAAAGAATCTAAAGCGTTTGTGTGTGTGTTCTCGTCTGATCGGTCGAGGGTTTCGCTGCACTCGTGTGTGTGTGTGTGTGTGTGTGTGTGTGTGCTGGGGATACAGCTCCTTGTCTTTACGGACCAGGTCGTTGTACATCTGCTCGTACGTGGTCTTGAAGTCATAAATGTTGGGTTTGTCCGGAGCGGGTCCAGGGAGCTTGACGTGGGTCCCTGTGCCGAAGGAACGCACATCAAACCCTCGCTTGCTGTGGAGTGACAGAGAGACGTGAGAAACACAAGACATCAGACCGGCACACACACAGAACCCTCTCCACCTGACCCTACATCAACCTGAACACTGGGTTTAATCGGGTCACACGCCGTAACGAACGATGAAACCAGGCTGTGAGCATCTGACAGACGTCTGATTCACATCTTAAACACATCTTGTAGACGTCCTGTAGATGTGTGCTATCAGAGCGTGATTAACGTCTCATGACTGAGTCCCTCACAGCCTCATCCGTCTTCAGATCAAACACAGTCACTTCAACACACTAGTATGTACTAGTATTAGTACACTAACACACTAATGATTCAGTACGGTTCTATAACCGTCATTACCTCTGTATTATAAAACTACATCTGACTACTTTATTCTAGAACTTTCTCTATTTTACAATTCAAGCTTTCAGCTGATATTCATCAGCTTCCGTTAAAAACAAGCTTAAATCTTTTCTGTAAATGACTCCGGCTCGGTTCCATTGGTTTCTCGTGATCGATTCCGATCCGCGTTTGGACCTTCTGGACACCGAGCGAACGCTGAAGATGTGGAACGACGCAGAAACGGCTGCGGGTTCGGTTCGGTGCTCGTCGTTACCTCAGGATGTTGTGCGCTTCCATGCTGCGGTTCTGGTTGCTGGAGCACACGACCGCGACACGCAGCGGATGGGCCGGCATCGCTATCTAACGCCCGGTGAGAGTGCGGCGGGTTCGAGAGCTCGGTTCGACGCTTCTACTCGGTTCCGCGGAGGGAAGAAAATGGCGGCTGCGCTGCGCAGCTGTCAGTGACGCGTCACAATGGGGGAGGGGAGGGGCGGTGGGCGGAGCTTCCGCTGAGGCCTCCCCGAACCCCGCGAATCAGAATACAGAACACGTTATGACGTACTTACTTACTTTAGAGAGCACTATCTGTTTCATTAAAACATCACAAATAATCAAACTAAACAAGCCAGTTCATCAAATTCACCCTCGTTTATTGACACAAAAGGTTTGTATTACAGAGGGAAGAAAGCACAGTATTCAAATGGCTGTTCAGCCAGTCAGTGGGTCCTTATTTTGGTGAATATTACTACCTCAGAATTAGAAGAGTCACGTAGAGATAAGGCATACTGTAAATTATTGGGTTTGACATACAGGACATTAGAGCGTCGCTCGAATAAAACTAAAGCAGATAGCACACTTACGTCTACAAGATGTCAGTTTTACATCTTAAAGACATCTTCTAAACGTCTGTTTGACATCTGATAGGAAACGTTCTGTAGATGTATTGCAGATGAGCAAACGCTATAAAAATAATGCAGACGTCAAACAGACGCCTCCAATCAGAGTCTTTCTTACTACACTCACTAACATCGTTTTACCTTCCACAAAGTCATCATGTGCATTTCTAAAACGAATATTTATATAGCTGTCAGTCTAAATATGAATGAGTGCACAGTTTTTTGGTAAATGGGATTATTAAACGAGACTTTAGATGAAGATGCACATAAACACAGGAAAAAAGCTTGTTTGTGTGTCTGGCTATGTTCGGAATATATACTGTCATGTTATTCCTACTATCTCTGCGGTATACTGTATCCCACAATGCAGTGCCTCTGACTGGACCTGTGACGAAAGAAATGTAAAATTGCCCTAAAACATGCAAACAGTCTTTTCTGAGAACTGGACGCATCTCACAAGCAACGTGATGAGGTCACACCACTCTTTCAAAATAATGCCTACTGTTCTATTTCTCAAAAGTAAGAGATGTGCTAAACAGTAGGTTAGTATTCCACTCCGAACACAGCTGGTGTGTAAGCAGCGTCGTGAAAGTGCATCCCAGGAGCAGCGCGGTGGTTTTTACGTGGATTCTGATCCTGAGTTGTAGGAAGGTGAGTTTGCGTGACGATAACGATGTGTGACGTCAGTGCTTGTGCTTTCACAGGTGCGTGTGTAAGTGCGATCTGTGCGAGTGTGGCACTGTCGGGTTCATGATGTTTTCGGTGATGTACGCCACCAGCAGGCAGATGATGACCAGCATCACGCAGATGGCTCCGCCCACTGTCGTCATGGCGATAACGATGTCCTGCATCCCGCCGGGCGCGAGGCTGAACTCCACGCAGGCTTCGGTCAGCTCGAGGGCGTAGGGCCGCACGCACAGCCGGTAGGGCACGTTCGTGTGCAGCTCGTTGAGTAAATAATCCCTGCAGCTGCTGCCTAGATGCACCCCGGCGCATTCGAACTGCGTGTAGCTGCCGTTCCACCAGCAGCTGAGCCTGAACCCGCCCGTCTGCCCGGGCGTGAGGCTCTTTGGTGGGGCGGTAGAGTCATGTGGGACCTCGTGAGCGACCGTCCACTGAATTAACACACTTCCGTTGGACAGAATATTCGCCGTGAGCTGCCCACCAGGTGAGCTCACCTGTCGACAGGAAGTGCTCGTGCACCTGAAGTCAGGTTGGGTGTAGCGGAAGCACAGACGCCCGGGGTCACCTGCGTCAAGAGTGCGGTAGGCGCACAAAGGCCCGGCTTCACCCAGAACACGCCACCGTCTCACAGCACTGCTGTTGTCCTGTAGCTGTGGTACCCGCTCGGTGATTCCCAGAGAGTCTGTACTGGCGTATTTATTCGTGTTATTACTGTCGGCGGTCCGGTACTGCGCATCACGCGCGCTGCTGGTCTGGTTCGGTAAAGCAGAACTCCCGCCGCTGAGAACCAGCAGAACCGCGCAGCGGAGCAGAACCGATCCCTGACGGCGTGCCATTTCCGTTTTATGGGTCAAACATTCACAAAGGGCGGAATGATGCGGAGGGTAGCGGAGCGCGAGCGGTCGTCATCACACCGGAGCGCGCGCACCTGCGAGAAGAGCAAGGAATGAACAGCCGAACCGAACCCGAAACTCATGCTGCACACCGGCCTCCAAACAACATCAATGAACTTTATTAAGCAATCTAAAGATTTAATGTAAATAAAGATTAATTATTACCCCAGAGAACGAGAAAACCTTCCGCTGCAGCCGCCGAACGGGAGCGAGCATCTGTCCGCGCGCACGCGCGTGCGTCTGTATAAAATCCCTATTAATTATCATATTTCCTCTCGCTTTCATTCATTCTCATTACATCTCCGTCACGAACAATTATCAGTTCTACAAAAGACATGGTTTGAGAAATATGTTCTGCATCGTTCATAATTCTGAACTGATTAACTGGTAACCAAAAGGAATCTGTCATTATTAACTACAAAATACACTGGTAATACCACATATTCCACATTTTTGGACACGTATCATGATATTCTAGGAAGTATATAATGGAAGCAAATATACAACTGGATTGATTTCATGAACTTTTTATTTCATTGTTTTATTGAAAATATGTGAAAACATAATAGCTAAACGATATCTTCAACGAAACATCTTATATCAGAAAAATTCTGTAGCCTACTTCTGCATTTAATTTGGCATTAACTTATTTATTTTCACTGTGTATTTTCAGCTGTTGTTCTGTTTGAATATGACGCCGTCTAGTGTTAGTAGACTAAAACAACCTCTCAGAGACAGAAGAGAATCATTCATCAGCAATTTAAAACAAGTTGTTGAGATAAAAAAAAGAATGACGCACAGTGAAAGAGAGACCCAGACCGTCTGCAAAAGGTCTGTTAAAGATCTCTTCATCTGCTGTGTACAAACATCTGACAGATGTCTCTAAGATGTCAGTTTTACATCATAAACATCTTAAAGACATCTTCTAAACGTCTATTAGACATCTGATAGGAAACGTCCTGTAGATGTATTGCAGATAAGCAAACACTCTAAAAAACACGTCTTGCAGACGTCAAACAGACGTGTCTGTGATGTACTTATGCTGTCAGGGGAATGAAATACTCATGATGATGAGCTGATGTGAGTCAGAGATGGTGATGTTGGTCCAAACACACGCGTGTTCATCTGGAGGACGGAGTCAGCGCTTCGACTAATGACAGGAACATGCCGAATCAGAGCGAGTTTAATAAGACCCTGGAGTATAGGAGCCTAAGGCGTCTTCATCAGCACTTTCCTCACTCACACACACTCTTTACTCCAGGAAAGATTTCTGAGAGTGAATATTTCTGGAAGTCAATTTCTAGACACAAACCTTGAGACCTACAAACAAACAACCCAGCAAACAAAAACATTCAAAACGTCCAGGTTTTTCGGCTATGCGAACATTAAGGGAACATTGAATTTTATCACCCTAGCACACATACATCACAGACACGTCTATTTGACGTCTGCAAGACTTATTTTTTATAGTGTTTGCTCATCATCAGATGTCAAACAGACGTTTAGAAGATGTCTTTAAGATGTTTATGATGTAAAACTGACATCTTAGAGACGTCTATCAGATGTTTGTACACAGCAGATGCTTTCCAGGGGGGTATTTGACATACCCGGGACCTGGGTAGTTAAGAGTCTGGGAAACCTTTAAAAAGGTTCCCAACTAAATCATTTCAGGGTAAACAAGTCATAGCAACTCACCTCTGAACTGCTCAAGCAGCTTCTGTTCTGCACTCAGCGAGACTTCAGTGGGCATGACAGATAGTGCACAACATTATTAAATTACAATATGAATATAGCCTAACATATATTGCTAATAAATGTTCCATTATATGTATACTTATTTGATATGAATGAGGAAGCGCTAATATAAGTTCATAAGGTTTATTATTCTAGATTATTTCTTTTATTGCCATAATTAAGTTATCTGAGAATTATAAAACACTTGTTAAGCTAATGTTTAAGATACTGAATTTTTTCCAATGTTATATTATCCACAACATGGGCGGCATGTTGTATTCTCTAAATTCTAAATCCAAAAACATATCTGATATGACTTAAATTCTGAATAAAACAAACAATATAATCAAATTCATCTCAAACAACAAAAATAGAAAAAAATAAAAATGATTGCACACCATCACACACGATATTCACTACACACACACACAACAAAAGAAGATACATACACATATATATATTTTTATATAGCGTATATATATATAGTGACTCGTCAATTCGTCGCTCTATAAAGATCTAGCTTCAGGAAGTTTGATGTTGAACCGTTTTTACCACTAATTAATTAAATAATAAAATCAATTAAACATCAAAATCCCTAAAAACTCAAAAAACATTAAAATCCCTTGGGCAGAAAAGAAAGAAAAAAAACAACTAAACGGGAGCCAAAAATGACGTCTGAGAACATTTTAGCTATAAAAAAACTGAGACCAAGGTTACTGACATAAATTATGAGATGATGTGAAAGACTGCCATTAACAACCAATTCTGAAACACAAATCAAACCATAAGCGTTAGCTGGATACTGAATGTATATTCTGAGCTGAAGACACGCTGCCAGGAACGGCCGTACAGGAGCCATAAAACACAAAAAATGAAAAAGACACACAACGGACGCACACAGACAGACATATATGATATAGACAGACAGCTGTGAGACAGACAGGTGTCATCTAGCTTCAAAGACAGATGTGGCCGTTTTACAGACATTCTCGAACTGATCAGACTCAGGCACATTACAAAGATTAAAATCAGGTGGAGAAGGAACGGCCGTAAGGAGCCATGCACACGATGGACAGAACGGACGCGGAGACAGACAGACCCATAAACAACATCCACAAAAAGACAAGCAAACGACCGAAAACAGACACGCAAAACATACACAGAACGAACGACAGACAGCCTGAGACAGACAGAGATACAGACAGGTGTGAGACAGACAGACAGACAGAAAAGACAAACAGACAGACAGCAGGCAGACAGACAGACAGACAGACAGACAGACAGACAGACAGACACAGACAGACAGACAGACAGACAGCTCACCCTCCAGGAGACAGACAGAGATACAGACAGGTGTGACAGACAGACAGACAGACACAGACAGGTGTGAGACAGACAGAGACAGACAGACAGACAGACAGCGACAGGTGTGAGGACAGACAGAGACACAGACAGACAGACAGACAGAGTGACACAGGATGTGAGAAAACAGACAGACAGACAGACAGACAGAGACAAAAAAAAGTACAAAAAAAAAAAAAAGACTGACAGACAGACAGGTGTGAGACAGACAGAGACACAGACAGACAGACAGACAGACAGACAGGTGTGAGACAGACAGAGACACAGACAGACAGACAGACAGACAGACAGAAAAAAAAAAAAAGACAGACAGACAGACGCAGTGAGACAGACAGAGGACACATACAGACAGAGAGACAGACAGACAGACACACAGACAGACAGAGACACAGACAGGTGTGAGACAGACAGACAGACAGACAGACAGAGACACAGACAGGTGTGAGACAGACAGACAGAGACACAGACAGACAGAGACACAGACAGACAGAGACACATACAGGTGTGAGACAGACAGAGACACAGACACACAGACAGAGACACAGACACAGAGACACAGACAGGTGTGAGACAGACAGACAGAGACACAGACAGACAGAGACACAGACAGACAGAGACACAGACAGGTGTGAGACAGACAGACAGAGACACAGACAGGTGTGAGACAGACAGACATGTCTGAGGTCCTGACGGTGGACGCCATCCTCTTCGGTCTGCTGGTGTTCTCCGGCATTTTAGGAAACATTCTGGTCATCAGTGTGGTGAGAGAGAACAAAAACTGAAGATTAATGTTTTTATTTCAGTTATTTAATTTTTATATGTTTTGGCAGATTCTTTTATCCAAACTGATTTGCATTGCATACAGGTTTGCTGTACTTTTTTTCAGTTCTTGTTTTTTCCAGTGAGCTTAGCGTTGCTACTGTAATGATGTAGATTTGACTGAACAATGATACAGACGAACGTTTACTCATATTATCTTTGATTGCGGCTCACAAAAACTCAAGAATTATATATCACCTTATGATCAACAGAAGAAATTTTGTAACATTATAATTATATTTTGCTTAAAGAACATGAAGCCTTTTAGGACCACTGAGATTTTTTTGACATGTCATCTTCATGACAATAACATTTTCATTAAAGTGATGTGGGGAAAAAAAATTATTAAAAAATTGCAACGTTTAATTTTTGCTGAAATTAATATTTAAAACAAAATTACAATTTATTAATTAAAATTTAATACAAGATTTGTTTTGCTAAAACATTTATATGTAAAGGTTTTTTTATTTAACCTAAATATTTAATACATTTAAAAATTATTTATTATTAAATCAAATTTATATCAAATGAATATTATTAATTAATAAATATTAATTAAATATTAATTATTTAATGGTATTTATTTAATCTAAAATGAATATTTAATATTGAATTATTAAAATATAAATGTTATAATATTCATTTAATGTTACATTAGATAAAATCAATCTAAATATATAATTGAATATTTAACAGTAAATCAAATTAATACTAACATGACATTATTGATTCATAATTATTCATTTAATAATGTTTAATATTTTCTTATAACATTTAATAATTTTAATTTAATCTAAAACAAATATTTAATATTAAATTATTACAAATATTAATAATATTTCATTTAATTTTTAATTAAATAAAAACCATTAAACATTAAATGTTTAAAGAGAAGGAAATACTTTGTCAAAGTAAAGTAACCATGCCATTTTCCCAGGATTTCTATATTGCCTAAAATATCCAGGTTTTGGCTTTGTTTGCACTGCGCAGACCAATTGTTGTATGACAAAGTATGGTGAGAGCTCTAGAGAGCGGACAGCTTCTTGTGCTTTTGAATCGCTCTCACAGTACTACCTGGGAAAATGGCACGTTTGGTCACCCTAAAGTAAAGAGAATCTAATGAGAAATAAGCAAATCTCAAGACTAAATGATATGGATGCCACAAAATATTTTTTAGCCTTTGATTTTGGGGTGAAATGCAATCTCTTGAATCTGTGTTCGCAGGTGTTCCAGTGCGCTAAAGAAAGCGCCTCCCGCCACCTGCCGCCGTCAGACACCATCCTGGTGAACCTGTGCATGGCCAACCTGCTGACGTCGGTCTTCCGGACGGTGCCCATCTTCGTGTCGGATCTGGGTCTGGAGGTGTCGCTGTCGCCGGGCTGGTGCCGCGTCTTCATGCTGCTGTGGGTGTGGTGGCGCGCGGTGGGCTGCTGGGTGACTCTGGCCCTCAGCGCCTTCCACTGCGTCACCCTGCGGAGGCAGCACGTCACCATAGGTCCGCTGGGACATCAGCGCGAGCGCCGGCGCGTCTGGGGCGTCCTGGCCGCCGTGTGGGCCTTTAACCTGCTGTTCTCTCTCCCGGCGCTGGTGTTCACGACTCACGTGCGCGGAAACGCCACGGTGGAGCTGATGGTGATCAGCTGCACGACTCGCCCGCTGCTGGGCTGTGTTTGGGAGTTTCCCACCGACCAGCAGGGCTACGCGTTCGCCTCCACGTCGCTGGCGCTCAACGAGGTCATGCCGCTGATTCTGATGCTTGGGACTAATCTCGCGACGCTGCACTCGCTGGCCAAACACATCCGGGCGGTTACGGCGGGCGGCGGCGGCGCGGTGGAGCTGGACCGGCACGTGTCCAGCGAAAGGAAGGCGGGTCACGTGATCATGGCTCTGGTCGCGCTGTTCGTCGGCTGCTGGGTGCTGCAGGTCGCCGCGGTCACGTACTACAACCACAACGGCGGGAAGCATGCGGAGGGCCTGCTGACCGTCGCGCACTTCTCGGCATCGCTCTTCGTAGGGTTCAGTCCGCTGGTGGTGACGTTCGGACACGGGAAACTGCGCCGGAGAATCAGCGTGATGATGCAGCGCTGGACGCACTGGAGCAAACACCCGCGAGCGGACGCCACCGCGCAGAAAGACACGTCCGGCGTGAAAACTGTACAGAGCGGGAAAACGTGACTCACATGTGCCGAAAGGTTCAGAACACGTGTGCAAATTTAGAACTGATCGCAATTTGTGATGCATTTTACTTTTCAGGATTCACAGATGAATAGAAAGTTTGAAAGAACAGCATTTATTTGTAACATTATAAATGTCTTTACTGTCACTTTTGATGAATTTAATGTGTCACTGATGAAAGTATTATTTCTTTTAGCGAATCACGGTTTCCACAAAAATATTGTGCAGCACAACTGTTTTCAACATTGATAATAATCAGAAATGTTTCTTGATCATAAATCATCATATTAGAATGATTTCTGAAGATCATGTGACACTGAAGACTGGAGTAATGTACCGAAAATACAGCTGCACATCACAGAAATAAATTACACTTTAACAGAGATTCACATAGAAAACAGCTGTTTTAGATTATAATAATATTTCACTATTTGTACTGAATTTTTGATCAAATAAATGCAGCCTTGGTGAGCAGAAGAGACTTAAAACGTAAAAAAAAAGATTATTACAAACTTTTGGCTGCTATAAAAAAAAAAGAAAGAAACCAAATCAGTGATAAAAAGGATTCCTGCATTAACACAATGATCTTAACTGAAGTAAATAATAATAATACATTTAGTTTTCTTCTCAGAAAGCGTCTTATGAGAACTTATGAGATCCAAGTAAACATATGTTGTTTTAACACTTGTACTGCTTAAGGATGGTATTTTCTCATTTCTGTTCTAACTAAAGCAGATGTGACACGTTTGACATCTCGGGTGATTTTTAAACATCTGAATATGTGTCAAGTTCAAATAAATTATACTTTTATATGATCTGCAGTGTCTCACACCACACAAGAAAGCAATTGTAGAGGGAGAGAAAAAAAAAGAGTCTGTACAGATTGATAGATGTTCATTCAGGAGTTTAATCTGTTAAACAGCCGCCAACAACACACAATACAAACCACTCTCAGACGAGCAAACAAAACAGCTTTTCTTCAGTCAGAGAATTCAGTTTCACTGGCTGCTGCAAACGTGTGAATTCATAACGCAGCATGTCTCTGAGATCTGATGTCTATCCAAATACAGAGATTATACGCGACAGGACTGACTTTATGAACGCCCGCAGCTTCCTGTGGCCCACGGCGAGGACGATGGGCGAGAACGCGATGAAGCTCATGTTGGCGAAGCGAGCGACGATCAGCAGGAACTCCGTGGAAGATCCGCGGTTATAGTTGAAGTAGTTGACCGAGATGACGTTCGTTCCCCACGACGAAATGAAGAGGACATTCAGAGCCAAGATCACCTGAGAAAACACAGAGAGGCTCTGTTTGTGGAGTTCAGGTCCGTTCTGAACCGGAAGAAACAGATAAACATTTCTAAAAAACACAAAGTTTTTAGTAAGGGAATGAAACTTGGCAGATGCTTTAAGATCCTCAAAATACACTTCTTACTCAGGTATGTTTAGGAACACCATTAGCTGTCAAAAATACTTTCGTTAAATGATCTACAGGTTCTCACACTGAATTGTATTGATGAACATGAATATGTGCGTCTATTGACGAACCATTACAGCAAATTGTATTGATGAACATGAATATGTGCATCTATTGACGAACCATTGCAGCATAAAAAACTGATCACTTTTCATTCAAAAGTGAAAGTTTATGCAAGTAAAATGAATTTAGTTATGTTGTTTTGTTGGACATAAATATGCAGGTTTTATAAATTCGAACTGCAATCATTAGTAATAAAAAAGTAGTTTAATTAAACTGCATCCATTCCAATGCAGTTAATACTGATAATTCTCAGACTATATGTTCATATAAATTTCCTACAACGATATATTGAAATTAAATTTCTCATCAATATTGACTTTTTTTTATATATATTTTGCATCAGGTTTTTTTTGATGTGGCTCATTTGTAATTTGAAATTTCAAAGAATTCCTCAATAAGATTAAAATGCAATTATAAAATGGTAAAAACCTTTAATTTTTTTCAAGTGCACTCATTAATGAGAAGTTGCTGATCAGATATATTACAATATGACTGTTTTATAAAATAACTATTATTTGGGTCCAAACAGACCCAGAATACGAAACAGAAAACAGATTATAAATGCATTTTGAGGGTTACTTTAGCCGCCCGTCGCTCCGCGGGGATCCGGGTGACGACTGGTGCGTCCTGACTCTTGTTGGTGGTGTTGCGCGAGTGTCCGTGAGCGTAGAGCGTCAGCAGCGAGCCCAGGTTGGTGATGTTCATCAGACAGATGGGAAGGGACTCGTGGATCACCATGGAGGAGGTGGCGAAGGCCAGGCCGCTGTAGACTGACGGAAAGTCCCAAATACAGCCCATCAGCGGCCGAGTGGTGCTGCTCACCAACATCAGCGTCTGCAGGAGAGGTCAGAGGTCAAACGAGGTGGTGCACAAGTTCAGTTTAGATAAAGAGACGGACTGACCTCGGTGGAGTTCTCATCTCCGTTCTTGGAGAAGATGAACCCTGGGATGGCGTAGATCAGGTTGAGGCTCCAGATGAGGAAGAAGCAAAGGATGAGGGACTTAGGGGGCCCGCGGGGGCCGTGCAGGGTGATGACGGGCGGGGCGACCCGACGCAACGTTTGGAAGTGAAACGCGCTGAGAAAGAACGTCGACCAAACGTTCGCAGAGCGCAGCCAAACCCAGATGCCCATCATGAGGTGACACATATCTCTACTGAGGAAAATCTGTGAGGAAACACACGTTGACGTTCGAAAGTAAACTCAGAACATAAAACAGCAGACATAAAGAGTGAATGCAGAAGAACCATCACATGATACATCGACAGTATCCACCAACCACAAACAAAGCAAGTTTTAACATTTCAAACCCAACAAACTTCACTCACTCAAGTGTTTTGAATGTAAAGCATGCTTTTATTCAATAAATGAGACTTGATTTGAATCCAACTGGTATTTTAGTTGCTTTTAAATGTTCTGAACAATCAATAGCTCTAGAAAAGAATCAAACTGCCAGCAATAATCTTTGAAGAATTGATCAATAGACCCGGTGCTGAAGAAGTGAGGTGTCTGAAACACTCTGATGTTCTTATTTTATGGTCAAAAGCATCACAAAGCTGGACCTGATAGAGAGCAGGTTGGGTTTACGCTATAGAGATTGAACCCCGATCCCAACTTCATACCTCAACATCTATCCATTCATCAATAATTATCCATCCAACCAAATGTCCATCCATGTGGTCATGCCAGCGTACCTCCACTCCCAGATCGGACACCATCACGACTGTGTTTCTAACCAACGACACCATCATGTTGGAGAAAGCCATGTTGACCAGAATCACATCAGAGCTTCGGACGGCTCCGGTCTCCCGCAGAAGGCTTTGCCCGACCACTGCGATGACCGTGCTGTTCCCCACGTTCCCCAGCACCACCAGAATGACGTAGATGGCGAAATAGAACGGAGATGAAGAGATATGCTTACTGACGCTCAAGGGTTTTCTTTCAGGGGCCATGTTTCTTCTAAAACTCCACCAGTCGAGTGTTCAAACGTCTTCAGACTTCAATCATAAATAGAGCATCTCTCAGAACGTCTCAGTGGTGTTGTCATTTCTCCATCCCAGCGCCTCCCTCTCCACCCACCGACCGCAAGCCCCTTTTATGGGCAATGGTTACCATATAAATATCCACCCAAAACAACATCAGCTCCATTCTGATCCTGCTGTCACTGAAGAAGATGCTGTGAATGGCAGGCGAGATTCCACCAGAGATATGGATGTTTTGGGATACATGAGCTGAACTTGCATCTTCACACACGAGGGATTAACTATCCCCACCAGGTTAATTAAACTCGCACTAGTTAGCAGTCTAATTCATTAGTAAGCCCACCACAATCCCACAGAGTGTGGGTCCAAAAACAAAAAAACTCCTGAAGTTTGCAGTTGGAGCTGTGATTTAACAACAATGTAGATGGTCTGCATTGGTCTTTAGTTCTTTGTACTTGCTATTAGCAATGGTCAGTCCTCTGGACACATAAAACTACTGATTCTGAGTGTCATGAGTGCATTGTGTAAATTATGAATCTTTTACATAATGGAAACTTTTTCACACAATCATGGCCATTATTATGATGCTTCCATTTTATTTGTACTCTATTTAGATGCAGAGTAGTTTCCACCAACCTGATGACCTGATTAACATCTGTTTTTCCACACTGTTGGCATCTATGGGGACCAAGAGACACAGACAATGATGGAGATGACCACTGACCAATGAACACCATGACCTCTGACCTGAAAGACATACAGAGAGATCTGAAAGAAGTAAATTTGAACACATTAATTTTCATATTAAATCATTTAGATTGAAAATTTTTGAGTATGACAATTTGTATTCATTCAAATCAGTTTTAACAAATATAGCTACCGCAACCTAGAAGACCAGCAGCACTTAAAAAAAAAAAAGAACCATGGTTTTACTAGAAATAAAACAAAAAACCCATGGTTATTGTCGTTAAATCATGGTAACCACAAATAAACTTTGCCTTTGCTAAACTAATCATACTTTAACCATGGTATTTGTAGTAAAACTGTGGTTATACAAATGGTAATCAATCCACCAGAAATAAAAAATACAACCTTGGTGTACTTTTATTGTAATAAAAATAGGAAAATCTGTTGGTTTGTTAATATATTTTAAACAAACGTACAATGTATTAAATGCATACACACATAAATACATATTCATATACAAATATATAAAGCAATCGCGAAGTAAACTTGTGTAAATAGACTGATTCGCGTTCATATTTTAAATCATTTAACGGTCTCCACTGAAAGCGCGCGAAGGTGGATCGTGAAACAGCGCGCGCTAAAACTACCAAAAAACGCAAACTGACGCGTTTCAAATGTTTTCTGAGTAAATAAACGATATTAATCAATGCGTAGATCCTGTATCAGTCATTGTAACGTGTTGCGACACTGGCGGTGATTAGTGGGAGACTGATCGGTGTCAATCTTTACCGAGAGAGCCGCTTGAACCGCAGACTCCGTGTGAAGAGGTAAACACGATAAACAGTATGACATTTTGACTGAAAATATGCAAATGCATTTCATTCAGACATGTGAAATTAACAGATGTAGGCTATTTTGACCAAAACTGTGGTTATTTTGTAAGGTTTAGTACGGAACAATCTTCCGCTAGTCAAATATGTAAAATGCAAATGCATTTCATTCAGACATGTGAAATTAACAGATAAACTAACTTATTTAACATCTAGTTATGAATTCTGAGTTAAATCAGTCCTGTGGTGTGGTTCAGTGTTGTTTAAAAAACAACTCAATACAACACACATCTGACTGACTGACGCAGAAACAGAAATTTCTTAACAAAGTACAAGAAGAGAACTTACCTATTTCTTGATTGCTTTGTGTTGTTTGCCATTTTAAAGACCCTGCTCTGTAAAACATGCTGGGTTAGAAGCAAAAAATAAAACCAAACCTGTGGATAAATATAAAAAAGGGAAAACCTATAACAATAAAAAAAATAGACCCACACAGTTAACCTAACATTACTATAAACTTGCTAATATTCATGTTTGCAAAGTAAAAAAGGGTGAACAAACAAACAAACATTTAAAACCCAACTAGGAGGACAGAAGCAGCAGCTCAGGACGCTGGAATCCGTGGAAGACAGGCACATGTGATTTTACATGACTATAAACTTGCTAATATTCATGTTTGCAAAGTAAAAACAGAAAACAAGTTTACCTTGTGTCGTATTTCTGTCAGACATTGGCGTTCTTCTGTGAAGGCAGTGGTGCGACATGACGTGACACAATTAGATCACTCCCATTATAATCAATGAAGCTGCCCACACCGCAATCCCTTCGTTAATTATAACAGAAGCAATCCAGTGTATGTCTGCATTCGTCCAAAGCCAGAGGCCCTAGCAGACATGAAATTAGAGAAGTATAATGTGAGCCAGCAGGCGCTTTCAGTCTCTACTGCAACTTGATAGAAACACAAGAGAGTACAAACCTTCAGTTCAGGAAGTTTCTTCTCAGGACAAATGAAATTACTCAAATGATTCTTCAGCTTTTTATTAATACTTACTGATACTTCAGTTTCAGTCAGGTTGGTGCCGATAAACCAGATGCTCTTACAGCAGTTATATGATTTGATATGCATTAATTCCATTCTATTTAATGCATCATATTTGGATTGTCAATTCATATAGAATTCAAATTCAGGAATCTGGATTCTCAGCTGCATTTTGAAATGCACACAACCCTAAGTCTTCGTTCTTGAGTAAATACATGCAACTTTATTAAAAATAAATAATGTGACACACAGAAACACACTATTATGATGCAGGAAATAATATGACGTCTGTAGTTTGTCTGTCCATATAGAGAGAGGTCTGTCTGTCAGATTACACGCGACAGAACTGACTTCAGAAACGCTCTGAGCTTCCTGTGTCCCACGGCGAGGACGACGGGCGACAGCGCGATGAAGGTGATGTTAGCGATGCGAGCGACGATGAGCAGGAACTCCGTGGAAGAGCTGGAAGATTTGCGGTTGTAGTTGAAGTAGTTGACAGAGATGACACTGGCGCCCCAAGACAAAATAAAGAGGATATTCAGAGCCAGAATCACCTGAGAAAACACACAGAGATGTTCTACTATCACTCGTCCTTTTAATCTGTGATTACAGCCGTGTCTCATTTTAAAGGCTGCATCCTTCGAAAGCTGTGAAGGTCGGACCGAGCATTGTTAAATGGGATGGTCTAGCCTACCGAGGATTGTTCTAGATGTTGCCGTTGACGAGCGGCAGTAACGTTTGTACTGGACTGTTTTAAAACTTATATTCATCTGCCTAAAAACAAGATTCAAAACCTGTCTAAATATGTTCACCATGGAGAACCAAAAACATGAAGCGACTTGCTCACAGCCAGTGCATCTGTTCCCAGTGGACTGTGATCTGCTCTTCCCAGAGGATTACGGCCCTAATAGAGGATCCATGAAGATCATTAGTTCATCATCACAGTATAATTAAGGTTAGGGAATGGCACTGTACTGCTTAGGTCTCGTTGGTTCCTATCAACTGGTTGGATTTGTACACTAGATTGGAGAGAAATCCAAATCCAGATTGATCATGTCTGTAACACTGAAGTCATCAGCATGCTACTGTCCCAATTAAAATAATAGTAGATATTTAAATACTGTTTCTCTGTTGGGAAAATTAACCAAAAACATTGATGACATCATCTTGCACTTGGGGGCGTATCCGAATTTCACTGTGCATCAACGCAGGAAAATGCACAGAAAACTGCTTGCCAAACCATTTTGTGGGGTCTTCACGGATGCAGATGTCACACACTAGGTCTTCAGTTAAGAATAAATACTAAGAGTTTGGTCAGGACTGGTCTAGGAACATGGAGCTCACCTTAGCCGCCCGTCGCTCCGCAGGGATCCGGGTGATGACTGGCGCGTCCTGACTCTTGTTGGCGGCTCTTCGTGTTTGTCCGTGAGCGTAGAGCGTCAGCAGCGAGCCCAGGTTGGTGACACTCATCAGGCAGATGGGAAGGCATTCGTGGATCAGCATGGAGGAGGTGGCGAAGGCCAGGCCGCTGTAGACTGACGGAAAGTCCCAGATGCAGCCAAGCAACGGGCGAGTGGTGCTGCTCACCAACATCAGCGTCTGCAGGAGAGATAAACACTAGTTAAAAACCAGTCTATGGACACTGATCGATCAATAAAAAGAAAGACTGACCTCGGTGGAGTTCTCGTCTCCGTTTTTGGAGAACACAAACGCTGGGATGGAGTAGATCAGATTGAGACTCCAGATGAGGCACAACCCGAATATGAGGGATCTGGGGGGTCCGGGGTGGCCGTGCACGTTCGTGATGGGCGGGGCGACCCGACGCAACGTTTGAAAATGAAAGACGCTTAGAAAGAACGTCGACCAAACGTTTGCAGAGCGCAGCCAAACCCAGACACCCATCATGAAGCGACACCAGTTTTTATTGAGGAAAACCTGCGAGGAAAGAGCCATGTTGATGGCTTCAGGCTGAAAGCAGCTGCAGAATCATAATCACATACATTTAAACACTCATAAGCAGTGTTTGGGAATCAAACACAGTACGAAATCCAACTACACTTTTACAGTTTCCCAGTAATATTGGTTGCGACACTGTTCTACATCATCAAGTCACTACATTTAGACGCAGTTGCTTCATCCAAGCTTATGCGACTGAAAACTCTCAGTCGATGAAATACGAGTACTCATGCAGGTCTGCGGAGTGGAAACGGCAAAACAAAGACTTCAAATTTACAGACTGAACCAACCTGTAGAACCTAACATTCGGTTTATAAATAGCATTTCTTTAATAGCATTTACCCATGTTTTCAGAGGACAACACTGTGGATACATTTCAGTCAGGATTTACAACCAACGTAGCTCAAAGTCTATTTTGACACAATGTTGACCGTTGGTCCTGGACATGCTGATTTATTCACTGCTGCCTTTGACGTGACCAACTAAGATTTGGACTACTCTAATTTTTTGTAATTTTTTGGGACTCTACATCCTTCCTACCTGCAACTTGTTCAAAACCATCTGCCAGGCACTAATACACCAGCCGAGGCGTCTCTCTACTAGTTTCCAGTTCAAGATTTCATATGGTTCAGCTCCCGAATGTCCCTTTATACCTCCATCAGATCTTCTCCTACAGATCTCACATTAGGACTGGATTTACCAAACATTTCAAGTCAACGTCAATTGGACCGATGGGACTTACTAAATGTTTCATGTGTACTTACTCTTAAACCAGTATTTTAATGGTCAACCATTTGTTTTTAAATGTACTAGTGTATTGTGTTGATAGGTGGATCAAGGTTGGATTTTGAAAATTTTAATAAATGCTGGTATTGCACCATCGTTTCAACATCTTGCTTTTCAGCATAAGAGAATTCAATTTCAATGTTGATTTACATGTAGTCTGTTAACCTTTTACACCATTTAACATTACACATTGTTTCAGCGTTTCTTTCTTAATCATTGAACATGTCAACTTTCGGTCGGGTCCATTCATCCATCAAGCCACAGTCATTCTTCCGTACCTCCATTCCCATGTCGGAGATCACCAGAAGAGAGTTTCTTGCCAACGACACCATCAGGTTGGAGAAAGCCATGTTGACCAGAATCACGTCAGAGTTTCGGACGGCTCCAGTCTCCCTCAGAAGGCTTTGCCCGACCACTGCGATGACCGTGCTGTTACCCACGTTCCCCAGCATCACCAGAAAGATGTACACGGCGATGTAGAGCGGAGACGACCCCATGCGCTGAGAGGGCTTCGCTTGAGCGGCCATGAGTCACCTGATCACTGGACAATCGAGTGTTCAAAGCGCTTCAGAATTTCTTAGTATTTATAAAGCTGCTCTCAGTGACGTCTCAGTGACCTCGCACCCTCATCACCATCGTTACCACATATATATCAACCCAACACCACATCAGCTCCATCGCAGTCCTGCTGGTGAAGGAGAAGATACCACAAGGAGCCGGCGAGATTCCACCAGAGATACACATGCATTAGGATCCACGAGGGATTGAACACTCCCAACAGGCTCATTAAACCCTCACTAGTTAGCAGACTACTTCATTAGTGAGCCCACCATGATCCCACGGGGCTTAATATCAAGGGTCCAAACAAACTTCATAGTTTAGCAATGATGCTAGAATGGAATAGAATCAGGAGTTGATGCTGCGATTTTATTTAAACTCCTCTCAGAAGGGCACTAGATTTCTCTTAAAAATACACAATACAAAGCACTTTTTTCAAGGCAGTTTAGGTTCACAGGCGCCAGCTGATTGGTCAGTTTTGGGGGCCCCTCCCCCCACCCGATGACATCATCTCCTGTGAGATGAATATGCCTTTTTCCGCGCTCGTTCCCGTTCCCTCTGTCGGTGTCTGTGGGACAGGAGATGGAGAGGAACGCTACGACTGCAGCAGAAACACAAGACAGGTGGACCGTTTAACTCAGGTGTGCATGAGACAGGTGAGGTGTTACCTGCGTCTGGGGGGTGATGGGATGCAGAGAGCCTTTCGCCTTCCGTCAGTGCGACTCAGACGCTTCCTCATGAGAGAGAAACATGTGAAATACTAGTGCACTGCATGTGCTTTTTTACAAATAGCTTGTGAAACTGAATGAATAGTATGCAGACTTAAACTACTTATGCAAATTACAAATCACTTCCAGTTCATTCATTACACTGGAAACTGAAGTTCAAGTGCAGTGCACCAAACACGTGCAAGAAATTACAAAACTGACATCTCACTCATCCGTCTCTGCTTGTGATCTTTCGACAGATAGATATGACCACCATACATTTAGAGAAAATTACTGGCCCTTTGAGTGCCGAGGTTTGTCACAGTCGCAGTAATGCAGTAATGTAATTAGCAGGCCCAGGTATACTTTTTCACCTAAACGCAGCACACGCATGTGAAAATGCACCGGTCTAACTGGCATCCCAGACAGCAAGCAGTTTCAGCCCAGATCCGGCCCACATCTGGACCGCATGAAATCCATGCGGACCAGATGTGGGCCGGATCTGGGCCGAAACTGCTTGCTGTCTGGGATGCAAGTATGCGATGCATTAGCAAAGAATTTGTATACTTCGGTGAAAAATGCTTTTATGGCCTAAAATGCAGCATATGCATGTAAAAAAAAAAAAAAAAAAAAAACATGTGTCGGTCTAACTGTGGCACACAAGCTCACAATGCATTAGCCAAGAATGTGCATACTTACATAAAAAGTACATTTCTGGCATAAAACGCAGGATGTAAAAAATGCTTCAGTGTAACCGTAGCACACATGTTTGTCATGCATTATAGCATACTTTTGTAAAAAGTGCATTCTTGGTGTAAAATGCAGCTTGTGTGTAAATAAAATGCTTCAGTTAAGAATCTGCAACACAAACATTTCTGGCAAAAAAAAACAACAACAACAAAAAAAAACAAAAAGCAGGATGTACAGGGTGTGGCATGCATTACTTAAGAATTTGCATCCTTGCATAAAAATGTATGCATAAAACATTTCTAGCATAAAATGCAGGATATGCTTGCAAAAAAATGTGTATGTGTAAACATAGCATGCAAGCATGCAATGCACAGCAAAGAACTTGCATACTAGCATAAATAGCATGTTTTATGCCTAAAAATGTAGCAAATGCATGTGTGAATGCACCAGTCTAACTTGTGATGCATTAGCAAAGAATCGGCATACTTGTGTAAAAAGTACATTTCTGCTGTGAAATGCAGGTTGTGTGTAAATAAAATAACAACCTGACAAACTGTTTTCGTGCTACTAGGATGTGAAATCTTAACTAGCTCAAGCGCTCAAAACCCTTGTCTAGCAGTTTTGAGCTTTGTGTTTCTTAGCAACAGCTGCACATCGTACAGTGAAGTGTTTCTTCTGTGCTTACTGAAACAGCCCTGCTGAAAAAAAGTTGGTTTACTGTTGCACACGTGTGTAAAACCTGATTAAAAAGAGCATTATAATAAATCCAACTTAACCAAAAGTGAGCATTAATAGTTTGTAAAACCCCACAGTTAATATAGACATTCTCACTTCAATCCCAGCAAACAGATCGTTCCTCTAACGTCCCATTTGGTCATTTTTGGGAAACAAATAAAAACATTCTGGGAATCAGAAATTGTTTGCTGGGATAAAGCTGTGGTTACAACAAAATAAACAAATCAACATGACAAAACCATTATGACAGGCATTATTTTTAATACGGTTGGAACAAAAACTGTAAAAAGAACTCATAGCTATTATATTAATAAGATCAAATTATACACAAAATTGGAAGAATATGTGTACGAATCTTTGCAGAAACTATGATATAGTTGTAATTGTACCTTACATGTGCAATGACAATAAAGTTGAATCTTATCTAATTGACTTCAAAAAGAGTGTTTCATTCAGACGTGTGAAATAAACAGATGAAATATGAACAGTGAAATAAACACTCATCCAGTGGTTTGAACGGTACTTTCGTGTAATATTGCAGATTTGCAGTTCATTCTTCTTCATCTCAGTTGCTGTGGTTATGAATTATGAGTTAAATCAGTCCTGTGCTGTGGTTCAGTGTTGTTTAATGGTCTCTAGGTGGCGGTAGAAACAACTCAATACAACACACATCTGACTGTAAGTGTGTGTGTGTGTGTGTGTGTGTGTGTGTGGTTCTCACAGCTGTCAATCACTTCCCTTACGTGACCTATGACCTGTGACGGATGTGTTGACCTCTTACACACAACTCTTTGTACTGATTACATTTATTTTTATTTTTTTTATTATGAACCAGTTCATCTGTATAAAGACAGTTGCTACAGTTCAGTATAAAACACTGTAAAAATATATTTAAAAGGTGTTTTCAGATCCTTTTCTCTACAAATGAACGTGTGAATACATAAATGAACTATATGCATTCAAATTAAAACTATATTAAAATGCTTAAAATTATGTCAAATATATATAAATGGCAAGTTTTCACACTGCTCTCATTACAAATTAATATATTTACATATATATATATATATGAACTAAATATCTTTGAATTAAAATTACATTAAGTAATAAAATACTTTTAAACTGTGGTTTTCATATATCCAAAATGTGTTTTCACTGTAAATAAAAATGTTAATGTATAAAAGAAACAAATTAAAAAAAAATATAAAAAGAACAAAATTTAAATGAGAATGACATTAAATACTAAAATACTTTAAAATGAGAAAAAGTTGTGTTTATTAGAGCAGCTGCTGTGTTTACAGTGGTAACCATGGAAACGCTGTATCAGCTGTTCCGTAAGCGCCACCTGCTGTCAAGTGGTACTCACTGCAGAGTCAAAAGACTTCCAGCTCCTAGACAAGACACATTCTGCCACAGTTATAGATACAGCTGAGACCACATTCACGCTGCAATGGCTACAACTACTAGGCCTATAGAACTGAATTGCTCAAGACATCATAACAAGTGAAGAATGATTTCCTATCAAGTCTCCCTGCACATTCCCATGACAGATTTCATCAAGGTTAAGTCAAATATAATAAATGTAGCCCAATATAATGCTTCTGTCTAGAGTTATTTTTCAAGTTTATGTACAATGCATGTCTTTCCTGAGGTAAATGCGGCTTATTTACTTTACTGGCGTCTTTCTGTGGCTGAAAAAACACGTTTATAATTTGTATTTTGTGATAAATTGACAGAATTTGAAAGCTGATTTATTTCTGATTAAAAGTAACAAAGCACAAAACTTATTGGGATTATTGGATGGCATGCATGCTACAAATAATGAATGGAATTAAAGACGTGAAATATTTCCGAGCATTTACACCGTCAAGCAGCTGTCAAGCGGTTCAGTTTCTTTTAATAATCCCAGTTCATATGTAATATTTAACTGCATAATTATCACATGCTGTACAGAAATATATTTTGTATTCAGTTACTGTCGGCAGTGTGGTATAGTCTACATCGAGCTTTGTGATTGATATCCTGCCCGAAAAGACCATAAACATTACAGTTCACGTCTGCAGTAAGACATGAATCCTTAAAACTAATAACTCTGCAGTGAGCAGCTTCTCAGCATAGTTTCACAAAGCGTATTCTGTTTTTGCTTCAAATTTTGAAAAAATACGATCTAATTTAGGTATGCATTGTGATTAAGATGCAATGGTTGCCTCTAATTTTAACAGACAAAGCCTTAGTTTGAGATTTCAGAGAGATTTTTTTTTTTTGTCTGAGAAATAATAAAAGGATGTTTTCATTTATAATTTGTCTTAAATCTCATTTTGTTAAAAAAATCACATGAGAAAATCATATCGTGAATCGTATCGCATTGCGAGTTGAGTCCCGTCTCTAACATTATCTCTTCCAAACTGGTATTTCAGTCTGCCGTGGTGCCACTGAGCAGACAGTATAAGGTCCACTGATCGGATTGCAAACACGCTTCAGCTGTAGGCAGAGGAAGCAAAACTCCACCTTGCAGCGCTTACACAAAAGGTTTTTACAAGCGAAGCCGTTGTGTTCTAAAAGCAGTCCGCAGGTGGGGCAGGCTCGGATGGCAGGACACTCCACATTGTTCACATAAGACAGCCTCATATTTGTACATTTTGCTAGCTTGTCAACATCTGGGTGGACACAGTCTTCATTACTGCAGCGTAGAGAGTGAGCCGCTGGTCCTTTCCATTCCCTCAGACACTGCCAGCAGAACTGGAAGCGCTTCTGTTTCACAGCGGTGCAGATGGTGCATTTCACACACAGGTTGCTCAGGTCTTCTCGCTCCACGTAGGACTCACAGCTTGGACACTTACAGAGAGACACACCAGACAAAGTTCATTAACTGTCAATGAATTCACATGAGTTTGTTGAAATGTTATTTGTACTCACTGATTTAAACTCGCAGTACTCAGTTGCTGCCAGAAGAGCCATATTCTCCTCGAAATGAGCCTGCTCTGAATCACTAAGCACTGCCAGCTTCCTCACCTCCAGGTACGGCCACTCTGCGCTGCATTTCTCTGTCCCATGTGTGATAGCTGGACAGTAGAATTTATACTGACACATTTAAAAACAAAATAATAAAAAAAATGAATATACACGCGGTGGTTATAGGCATTTTGGTTTGCAACCCACTGTACATCTCAGAGACGTCTAACAAATCACTGTAGGCCTAGATTAAATATTCAATATTCACTGATGCAAATTTAGTATTTATGAAAGTTATGTGCATTTCTCATTTAGAACAAATTTAAGCAGGATAAATGTCAAGTCTATGAGCCTGTGGTTATATTTAAGCTAAGCTAAGTATTACACCATATTTTAGATTTGAAACCTTTAACAGGTGTGCAGCATTATTTATATAATATATCATGTGATATATTGAAAGAAATGGTGGTCTACTTTGGATCGGAGCATTAAAAGCGGTAGGCCTTTCAGGCTAGGGATACATACATGGATTCTAAATGCCAACATTCTTTGTCATTACTTAATAACTGTCACAAATCCATTTTGAATTTATACATTAAAAATCTTTTAATAAAACAGTATGCATTTTTGTCATGCTCATACTTTGATATTCATTACCTGTCCTTTATTTTGACAAAGAACTACGTGGGGAAAAGATATCTGTTCACTAATGAAGAAATTGTTGCATATTTTATGAAATCTTTCCTTTATTTTAGTGAGCAACTGTATAATTTCACACCCAATGATAATAGCACTGTTTCTGAAAAACCTCACATAAAAATTATTAATTGAACAACTTTTAATTGAAAAAGTCGTTTCTTAAATATGAACTAAAGCGCGATCATACCTTATAGATGTCTTACTGTCATTATAGCCATTCACGGATCCAGTCTTACATGTATTCTGTAGCTTATTGTGAATATAAACCATCAGTTTAGGACACGGCGAAGCTAAACTGCACTGATTTTGGGGTTTGTATTTCAGCCCGAGCTCAAATTTTCTCTGTTCACACAGACGAGATGGCAACGCGCATCCTGCTTATTTTCTCTATTTTACAAAAACGTTTTTTTTTCGATTACTGTGAGTGCACACAAAAATAAGGGTAGAAAGCACTTACAGTTCCGAATGAAGTATTAGTCTTATCTGTATGAGCAAAAATGACACGTAGCCTACTTGTTTCCACTGAGGAACCAAATTAAGTGATTGCACTGGCGCCCTCGTGCATTAATGCGCTTCAGCTTCCACTCTCTGCACAAATGCTTAGATAACACCGCACTTTTATTTAGGTTAAATGTTTAAGTTAACATTGTACTATGGCTTTATGTGTTTAATATCAACAGATTTTATTTTAAGCAAGTCATGATTATTTGAGAATGCTAAACTGATCAAACGTCATCAACCCAACTGTCTGCTGCTATCCGCTTGGTCATCCCTTAAACAACAACAACAACAACAACTTTGAAACAATAAGAAATATAACTTTGCAATTAAAAAAAAGAACTGACCTATTTTAATGGCTGCAAGAGCAGTGTAATTAGGAAACAAAAAAGAGAGGAAAAAAAAAGACATGTGCTCCAGTCGGATTCGGTTCTCAATTTACAAAACAAAATATAAATTTCAGTCAGTTTGCAAACTGTCCCTTAGTGCCACCTGGCGGTAGGCAGAACATGAATATACACGCGGTGGTTATAGGCATTTTGGTTTGCAACCCACTGTACATCATACACGCGGTGGTTATAGGCATTTTGGTTTGCAACCCACTGTACATCTCAGAGACGTCTATTTGACGTCTGCATTACATCTGCAAGACATATTTTTTAGAGTGTTTGTTCATCTGCGATGCGTCTACAGGATGTTTCCTATCAGATGTCAAACAGACGTTTAGAAGATATCTTTAAGATGTTTATGATGTAACACTGACATCTTAGAGATGTCTATCAGATGTTTGTACACAGCAGATGCTTTCCAGATCTTTAACAGACGTCTTGCAGACGTACCTGTGCTATCTGTGAATATGGAACTACTGATGTAAACTCACTGTATTTTATATGTACAATTAGCAAAATAATTGCAAAATGATTAGAAAAGGTGGAGGTAAGGTTAGAAAGCATGAAGCTTGTGCTGTCAGAATGCCAGTCTCTCAGTCAAATCCGAAGCAAGACACAACGAGTAATAACAACGTCTCAGATGGATCAAATACATTGAACACGGAAGCTCAAACGCGTGTGAGGTGCTAGAACAGACCTCACTGGTTCAGCATCATGCACACACATTTCTTCTTCTTTTTTGGTTTTAATGGCAGCTGAATAATTTGAGCGTCTTCTTTTCCTTTAAATGATTGGTTGGCAAATCTCCTGGAAGGAGAGTACTGCATGACAGCTGACATAAAATAAGGATCGGCTTAGGAGAGCTGATACCAATCATTTAAAAAATGCTTGATTGGCCCCGATCCTGATCCTTGAGATCGGCTCAGGACATCCCTAATTTACAGAGACACATTCTTGTGAACGACTGAGTTTAAAAAAAAAAAAAAAAAGATCTAGCCTAAAAAAACCTTAGATGCCAGTCTTCTGGATGCTGAGCTCTGCCTCCAAGTTATTGATAATTGTCATAAATGCTTACGTGATTTCATAAGAAGCAAATATGTCTTAGTTCGGCAAATGAGCATCTTTTTGAAACAATAAGCTAAATAAAGGTACTCAGATGCATAGCAAATTACTAACTTAGCTATTACATAAAACAACTAGTCCAGACGACCCTTTTTTTAATTGCATAGAGAATTTCGGACGCACCTGGTCCAGCAGACTGCGACACCAGGCGGTCAGCGATTGAGGGGACACTGCATGGCCACAAGACATCTCTGCTCTCAGAATGTCGGGGTCATCATCTAAAGCTAAGAGTCACAACACAGCGTCAACAGATGCACTGAAAACACTAAAACACAAGGTTTTGTCTAAATCATTGGCATATATGACCCAACAGCTGTCAATTTTTCAAAGTTTCTCATTTTAATCTCTCTGTCCATAAACTCCCTGCTACAGAGATGTTCGGGAAAAAAACATACTTATGTCATCTTTCCGTCTGACAAATCTCAGCGTCGCATCATTCACGTCGTACTGTCCGCTGCTTTGGTTGTCTTGCATCTTGACGAAGTCTCCTTGTTCAGTTCGTCTGGAGTAACTACAAGCATGAATGAGAAAGCTGGAGAGTGGACCAATACTTTACCTGTGAAGTGAACCAATAATACATTCACTTTCAGTTCAGAAAATAAGAAAGTGAAACCATCACTCAGTTGTTTTGATAAACAATTAAATATGAAACCTTTAAAGAAAAACTATTTTCCTCAATTAAAGATAAGAGTTTAAGTTGAAGAATACATATAATGGTATGAAGAATCTTTTAATATTCAGAATTGTGCCGTTATCTTCGATATAACGAGCTGTCCTTTTACTTTCTGTTTTGCAAGCACTTTCGGAGAAATCAAACTCTTTCTGAAAAATATCAGACAGGTCTTTCACTTTGATGCCGTGCACTCCTTCAGAACTTGTTTTGTTTTGTTTGTGCAGTCAAAAAGAGAAAGTGTGGCACGCTTCACATCAGTCTGTGTGTCGGTGAGATATGGGGAGAACTTATCAAGTGTTTGTGATCGGGATGCAAGGCGAGAAGAAAACTATAGACGTCGCCAATTCAGAGGAAGAATTCAATAACATGACGGTGGAGAAATTCAAAAAAAAGCTTGCTGAAAAACTGCCACAGGAGGCTTCAGGTACTGTGACTATATGAATACACAGCAATAGAGTTTAATCATATACATCTGAAGCTGACATGTTTCAGCTGAAGTGTAACTGTTGCCACGACTAAATGTTTCATTTGATTCTCACAGACCCGTCTGCATTACGATTACTCTACACCAGTAAACAACTGAATGACACGGACAAGTTCTCTGACCACGGCATCAAGGATAAAGCCATTATCTGCATCATAATTCGTTTGCCGGGTGGAAGATGAACCAGAAGTCGTCAGGCTCAGGACAAGTGTGCTGTTTATTCATTCTTCATGTATCTTCAACGAACTACAAATATAGACTTTAGGATTTCCCTCTGAGACTGAAGAACCCATTATACTGTTAGAAGCTCTTTCTTTTATGTTGATGGTAGATGAGAAAATGTTTACTCGGGTGAGAACATATCTTGATGAAACAATTTAAAGTTTTGATGTTTACTCGGGTGAGCTATGCAATGAAATCTTTCTTGTATTTGCTTCCTAATCGATTTTGTGATATTTTTGTATAGGGTTAAATAAATGCTTATGTCTAATCGATTTTGTGATATTTTTGTATAGGGTTAAATAAATGCTTTTGGGGGAAATAAATCAAATGTTTTTACTCATGTCATGTTTAATAACTTTTAAGTGCCTCAATAAAAAAGAATGAAACAAAAAGTAATTCTGATGTTTGATTGTGTTTTCATGCTGGAGAGACAAATTTCTGGAGACCGGTTTAACCATTAATTCTCATAAGGTAAACGAGCTGATTTGGGATCAGGGGTTACTCTCGTATAGGTTATGATGGTCTCAACGCTGGGGTGTGCTTTTGAGTCCTTACTGGGAGTCTGAGCTTTACACTCTCAGTTCTGAAGAGGACCGGTGGCATAAGAAGCTTGTTTCTGAGACTTTGGGGAACATACTAAATGGTGTATTCTCTAACAGCAAACAATAAGCAGTTAAATAACCCGTCCTCTTCTGAGGATTTTGTCCCTCCTTGATGTAAGGAGTGCATTTTCATGAAAGCGAAAGCTTATGTCTTCATTGGAAATGTTTTCGCTTAGCTGTACTTTTGCTTTTGTTTATCTAACAAAAGATGTTTTGGACTGAGGACATTCCATGCGAGGGAGGAATAAAGCACATACTTGAATCATTAGCTGACGGGTGTGTTTCCATTACTGAAACTATTGTATTTCTAAGTTACAGGTCCAGCTGTAGTTTTGATTTTGCACATCGAGGATCTGTTGATACTAGTGAGTTACATGAAACATAGTGACGAAACCTTATTGAAATGTCTACTCTTTTTTTACTATAGTTCTTTCCGTGCTGTGTGTGAGGTAAGTGTTCTTCAAGCTTTTTTCTCGATGGTAACTAAAGTCATCTAAAACGAAGTCGCACTTTGCGGTGAATATTTTCAATGCATGATAACAGATGTTGTTAATTAGCTATTTTAAGTCTCAACTATGATGTCATTCCACTGAAAATAAGTCACATGATGTGGCTGCTCATAAAGTTTATATTTGTGCTTTATCTTTATAGATCTTATACATTTGCTTATATTGGCTGTTTTGTAAACTTTGCAAATACAATACATGCACAGTCCTTAGATTCAGGTAACAATACATATATCACTATACATTACACAATACTACACAATTACATTTATATGGATGTATATACAGTACAGACCCAAAGTTTGGAAGCATTACTATATTAATGTTTTTGAAAGAGGTCTCTTCTGCTCATCAAGCCCGCATTTATTTTGATCAAAAATACAGAAAAAGTAAAATAATGTTGAAATATTATTACAACTTAAAATAATAGTTTTCTATTTGAATATACTTAAAAAAAATAATTTATTCCTGTGATGCAAAGCTGAATTTTCAGCATCATTACTCCAACCTTCAGTGTCACATGTAACATCCAGTCTATCACATGATCATTTAGAAATCATTCTAATATTCTGATTTATTATGAGTGTTGGAAACAGTTCTGCTGTCTAATATATTTGATGAATAAAAGGTTAAAAAGAACTGCATTTATTAAAAAAAAAATTCTAATAATATATATTCTAATAATATATTTTCTTTACTATCACTTTTTTCAATTTAACACATCCTTGCTGAATAAAAGTATTGATTTTATTTAAAAAAAAAAAAGAAAGAAAAAAAAATTAATGACCCCAAATTACTGACCAGTAGTGTATATTGTTATTACAAAATATTCTTTTTTTCAAAACATAGCCTCTTTTTTTTTTTTTTTTACTTTTTATTCATCAAAGTATCCTAAAAAAGTATCACATGTTCTGAAAAAATATTAAGCAGCAGAACTGTTTCCAACTTTGATAATGAATCATCATATTAGAATGATTTCTAAAGGATCATGTGATAATGATCCTAAAAATTCAGCTTTGCATTACAGAAATAAATGATAATTTAAAGTATAATAAATTTAAAAACTATTATTTTAAGTTGTAATAATATTTCACAATATTACATTTTTTTCAGTATTTTTGATCAAATAAATGGTACTGTATATATTTATATATGTGATTCAGCTAGTTGCAAAGGCAACAAACTTTATACCAATACAGTATATATATATATATATGCCTGATGGTATAGCTGATTTAATAGTTGTTTATTATTGGTATGTTAAAAGTGATTTATTTCTTATTCTGTAGATGAAATGATGACCAAAGTAGATACAGCTGTGCTAAAGCAGTAAGTGTCTTAAGTAATTCACTAGACACATCTAAAACATGACTAGAGTAAACTGTCATGCTGATTGTTTACTGATGGTCAACGCTAGATAATGCAGTAGAATCTTACAATGCATACCTTCATATATTTGAAGATCTCTCAACCCGGACTCTGCTGTAAAAAAACTGAACAGATCTTCGTCATGGCCACTTCTAAGTCCAAGGTAAGGCCACATTGATGCAGCTATTCATCTTCTTAAACATTATATATATATATATATGTATACAGTATGTGTGTGTGTGTGTGTGTGTGTGTGTTAGATTATATGTTATGTATACATTTTGTATATGTTTCCAGATGCAGTTGTGTGTTACATATATAATGATATATAATGATTTCTCCTGTGTCTTATAACAGCAGTGTTTCCTTCAGTGAGGCTCAGGCCAAAATGCCCAGCACTGGGTCAACTGCTCTGCAGTCCTTAGCTTCAGGTATACACTTCCACAGGATAATCGGTTTAATTGTTACTACAGTTGCATGTGAATGTTGTGTATATTTTCTTGACTTTTTTTTTTCTTTTTACAAAACATATTAGATTCGGTTTTACAGTAATTACATCCAAATGTATTACTGAGAGGTCAAGTTTGAACTGGAGTTTACTGACACTGTTTTCCTGTTTGGCTCTGACACAATCAAAGCACTATACAAATAAAGGTGACTTGACTTGGAGTGCAGTATGAATGTCATGAAAGTTGTGTCTCTCTGCAGGCTATTCAGGGGCAGTAAACCAGTTGGCAAATGACACTAAAAAGATGAAAATAAAGGATCCAGTCGACAGATCATCAGTCTCTCACACACAGAATGACAGGCTGACAGCAAACCACGATCCTTGTGAGTTGAGATACTTTCTCAAAACATCAGAGAGAGAAAAAAAAGGTCATTTAAATATGAAATTAAACCCTTAAATAGTGTGCTTTATGCATAACATGAAAGTGCAAAGAAGTGCAAAGAAGTTATAGTGCAATGAATAATGAGTCAAAACCAATACTTCTATCAGAGCCCAAAGTTCATGAATTAGATTTAGTAAATATATCATGAATTTGTTTTAAGCATCTGCTGCCTCTCTTTAGGTCCATACAGAGGTTTGTGCAATCTAGGTGCCACCTGCTATCTGAACGCAACCTTGCAGGTGCTCTTCATGACCCAAGCGTTCAGAGAGAGAGTGCTGCGGCGGTCAGTGCTGGTCTTTTTCATTTGTCTGAACTCTTAGTGTCTTAAATGAAAAATCGTGCTGAAATGAGAAACAGTTATTGTCTATCCTTTCAGAACTCCTGGTGACACAAGTGAGAAATTAGAGACAGCATTAAAGGAACTATTTGAAGAGCTCAGTGATCAGGACGGGGGTGCTCAGAGCGTCTCAACCAAAGGAGTAATCAAGGCTCTCAGTATACAGAGAAGTACGCTTATGATGGGCGTAATTGAATGAAGTCTTTTATTGTAACTGCACTGTTCCCTTTCGATATGGTCACTCTACATTGCTATGGGAATTACCTTTTTCTCCAAATACTACTGAAGCGTTATTGAATCACACCAGTGAAACTGGCCAATGGTGAGAGTTCTCCCAATCTATATAAAGCACCGCTTGTACATCATCCATTCAGAATCTTTTTCTTCAGCCAAACTTCTACGAGAAGCAAGAAGCCTATCAACAAGAGTACTCACCATGATCTACACGCCGCAGCGGACACACCTTCTCTTCCCCGTCTCAGGAGACGAGGGAACGAGACATTGCTCTTATTGCGTGTCACCTAGCTCAGGATCTTAGAATGCCAAGTGCTTCAGTCAAGATTCTGAATGGATGACGTACAAGCGCTGCTTTATATAGAGTGGGGGGGGCCCTCATATTTCACGCGCTTGAACGTCATTGGCCAGTTTCACTGGCGTGATTCAATAAGGCTTCAGTAGTATTTGGAGAAAAGGGTAATTCCTACACTGTAAAATCTAATAAGTTGGGCTTATTTAAAAAAAGCATGCAAACCGATTGCCTTGAAAAAACTAAGTAAAGTGAAACAGGAATAGTATGTTGTACTGACAAATGCTTAGTTAGTATAGTTAACTTACACAAGAGTTCTAGTAACTAAAAAAGAACTGTAGGGGGTACTTGATCCTTTCATTTAGGTTTACTCATGACTTAGTATAGCTATTTACTGACTCCCAGAATGCATTGCGCAGAATAAATTATGCAGTTGCTTTGTTTTACAGTTGTTGTTTTTATTTGCCAATTTTATTTGCTGTCTTGTGTCAGTAGTAGCACAACAAAAAGAGCAAATAAAATGGCTATTGTTACAATTAATGAAAATAAATTAAATTTAATTGTTACCATTGTTGTGATTCACGTGATGAATGTTTAAGTCTGTGTGTGACTTCAGCACATTACCACATGCTATTTAAGGATTATATAAATAGCACATCAAGCTATTTATGAAAACTAAAATCTCAAAAAGGTCATTATTAAACGCACACAAAAAACAGTTTAATTAAAAAATAGGTCATTTTATAAAAGCAACCTATTTATTACTTTTCTTTTAAATCAAATAACTCTGATTTCACGATGCATTGCTGCATTAACAGAGAGAAAATTATTAATGTCATTGGTTCCTTTGTGGCTACTTGAATATTTTAAGTAAGTGTCACTCAAAACACAGTAAGTAAATTGTTTTATTTGCCTTGAAAGTAGCTGAAACTTAATAAAACCTAGTAAGTATAACAACTAAGTAAAGATAACTAATTAAATATAAGTAAGGTAAACTATTGGATTTTACAGTGTATAGCAATGTCTTGTTCCCTCATCTCAGGGAACTGAGGTTACGTTAATAACCGAGAGTGTTTGTGTGTATGAAGCGTGTTGTATTTTCTCTTTAATTTCAGTATATGAGCAGCAGGATGCTGTGGAATACTTCCTAGATATCCTTGAGAAAGTAGGCCCTGATTTGGCCAAGGTAGCCTATTTCTTTTCAATGTGTAACAATGCAGAAAAATACCAGAACGTTTGCTTGTTAAACAGTAAAGACAGTCCTGTGCAGTGCGTGCTCTGTGACTCTTGTAACTGAAACAGGTCTTTAGTGGAACTATGAGGAACAACAGAAAATGTTCAGAAGATCACGAGTCTCACGATGACAGCTCGTTCAAGTCACTACAGATCGCTCTGAACAGCACAGACGGACCGTACAGACTGGTGAGGGAACACTCCTTTTGTATTTATGATTATGTATGGAAGCTCGTTTCGCCACCGCATAAATAATAAATCAAGGTAACTGCAACGTTTTATCTCACAATTTGCATTTGTGATTTATGCCCAATGCCCAATTTTTACGATTGTGAGTTAATTTCTGGAAATGGGCTTCTATAATTATGTGCCAAACAGAGGCTTGTGTGCAGGTCATCATAAACCGTTACATTTTGATTTCAGGAAGATGGGGTTCAATCATATTTTGAATCCACAGCATTAGTTGGAGAAGACCAGATGTACTGTGAAACCTGTGATGAGAAAAGAGATACAACATGGGTAAAATAACTTTTTGCTGCTGTCGGTGTACGTTTAAAAGCCTAATTTTTCCAAAGCTGGTATAGTGCTCAAAGTACTGCACTCTATTCAGTTATATTTGTGTGACGCTTTTCACAATGCAAGTTCTTCCAAAGCAGCTTTACAGGTTTGTATTGCTGTTTTACACAGGGTTGTGAAATACACGAGTATCCAACAATACTGCCTTTGCTCCTGAAAAGGTTTGTGTACGACTATTGGTCATGTGGGTTTGTGAAGAATGATTGCCCCATGGATGTACCGCTTCATTTATCTCTCGGGGTATGTAACTAACCACTCTTAACCCCACACGACAAACCCTTTTATTTGGCTATGATAGGATGAAGTTATATCAAGCTTGACCAACACATAAAAACTATTAGAGAATACAGCCAAATGTAAGTTTTCTTCACATCTGTGATCTCATCTTTAGTGTTAAACCCTGCGTGATGTTGTTTCAGGAGCAGGAATATCATCTCTATGCTGTGATCAATCACAGGGGGAGCCGTTACGGAGGTCACTACACCGCTGACATCCGCTCTTTTACTGATAACAAGTGGTACTCTTTTGATGACAGTCATGTCACAGAGGTAATGTGTTATTATTATATATTAAAGACTTAAATAAATACCACTGGTGCTTTATATCACTCAGCTGTGCTCTTGTGATTTGCTTCAGACTGATGAGAGCAAACTGGAACGGTAAGTGCAGTCAAATGTCTCTTATTCAGCTATGAATGAATGCATATCATATCACAGAACTAACTTACAAAGTAACGGTAGTTTGTTTTAATGTAGCTCTAGGGAAGCTTACTTGCTCTTGTACCAGAAACGTGAGTACATTCACAATTTTGCGTTTAATCTGAGATTCTCTTGTGTTGAACAAAGGCTGGTTTTTAAAAAAAGTACTAATGAACATGCTATTGCATATGCAATCAGATGTGGGCAAACCTTCTAGTTCAGTTGCACAGGTGAAGAATGAAGAAGAGCCCAAAGCGAAAACCGCTGAAGCAGGAGAACCGGTGGAAACAGGCAGCGCTGAGGTGACAGAGTCTGAGCTGATTTATCATTGAACAGAAATCCAGAAACACTTGTTAAGGGGAATGACTGCAAATAATTCTTTTTTATCCTTTCCATATTTTAACTTATTTTTCAGCAGTATGGTGCAGCTCATAATAAACCACATCTGGAAGGTAAGGATGGAGAAGCCGACTGAGAATTGATTTGATTTTACTTGTGATGTTATTATAAATATGGAAATTATTGATTTGATTAGATTCTTAGGAACCTACAAAGAATTCAGAAGGCATGGTCTTTTTAATCAAATTGTAAAAAACATGAAATTATTTTCTTACTTAATATTTCTTACTTAAAGTTTTCTAGTCCAACGATTTAAAGGGATACTCCACCCCAAAATGAAAATTGTCATTAATCACTTACCCCCATGTCGTTCCAAACCCATAAAAGCTCTGTTCATCTTCGGAACACAATTTAAGATATTTTGGATGAAAACCGGGAGGCTTGTGACTGTCCCATAGACTGCAAATAAATAAATCGGGTCACGGTCCAGAAAAGTATGAAAAGCAAGGAGCGTCAGAATACTCCATCTGCCATCAGTGATTCAACCATAACGTTATGAAGCGACGAGAATACTTTTTGTACACGAAGAAAACAAAAATAACGATTTTATTCAACAATTCCTCTCCAAATCTGCGTAGTGCCATTTTGACAAATCTGGGCCAGGTTTCCCGATAACGATTGATCTTACAGCTTAAGAGCGTTTTCTACGAGTCATTTTGCGATCGTTCGTTATTGTTTCCCGTGCGTTTCCCAACAATGCACGTAAAGCAATCGCACGTAGCTGTGCTTGAAGTGCTACTTAGGAGTCGCTATCCGTTTATCAAGTGCTGAAATGTCACCTTATAGAATGGTTCGTAATTGTAGTAAACGATCGTTTATTGACGTTAACCTAATGCTGCGTTCCAGACAGACAACTTGGATATAATAACTATAATACAGTACAATGTTATCTTATATTTATCTCATATCAGGATCATATTATATATTATACTTTACATAATAATATATAATATACTTTATATACTTTATTTATTTATATATAATGTTAAAAATGTTAGCCTGAATGCACTGTAAATCACTTTGGATAAAAGCGTCTGCTAAATGCATACATTTATTTACATTTATTTATTTATATACAGTAGAGAGAGAGAGAGAGAGAGACGTTATTTCCGGGTCCAATACATAGCTGGTTTTCGTGTACTTCAGCAAGTCATTGACATATTTTTTCCGAAGTCTTTGAAGCACTTCCTACATTACTTCTTTTATTCTTTTTTTCCCCAGTCATTTAATTTAAATGTCTGTTTCTATTTTTTCTGCCCTTTTTAGTTTTATTTATAAATTAATAAAAAAATAAAGAAAACGAGTCATAAAGTGTACAATAAAGCACAATCAAATGCTTATATTATAATCACATTGCACTTGAATCAAGTTAAAGGTGTAATCTGTAATTTTCTTCGTGTACAAAAAGTATTCTCGTCGCTTCATAATGTTACGGTTGAATCACTGATGGCAGATGGAGTATTCTGACGATGCTTTTCATTCTTTTCTGGACCGTGACACTGTTATTTATTTGCAGTCTATGGGACAGTCACAAGCCTCACGGTTTTCATCCAAAATATCTTAAATTGTGTTCCGAAGACAAAGGCAGCTTTTACGGGTTTGGAACGGCATGGGGGTAAGTGATTAATGACAACATTTTCATTTTGCGATGGAGTAACCCTTTAAATATAGACATTTAAACACCATTTAAACACTGGATCAAGATGCTTAAGAAACCAAATGACTTAAAGTGTTTAGTCTTATTTTCTGAATTTTTTTCACAATTTTGTTAGTTCATGAAAAATATCAGCCAGTGGGGTCAGAAAAATCATCTTAAATTAAAGGAAAAACAAGATCATTTTTTTTGTTTTAATCATAAAAAAAGGATAGATTTTTCAGAAAACAAAACTTCGTATTTTAAGTCATACAGCTTCTCAAGTAAATGTATCTTGTTTCAAAAATGTTAAGATGTTTGTAATGGAAAACAAGACAAAATTACAGAGGAAGAAGTGAATTCCTCTTGCTTTTCCTTGGTTGGTAGCTAAATAGCAAATATGAAGCATTTTTGTTTAATAGTAGTGCCTTATGCAAATGTTCCTTGCAGTTTCCTAAGATCTTAAGCACTTGATATATGCCAGTGTTTGATTGAGATGCTCATGATAGATGGATATTTCCTCAGTGTCTGCTGTGACGGGCCGTCTGAGGATCCTTGTTCTGGGCAGACCAAAGATTCACAAAACTCCTCTGGCAGAGATGATTATGAGAGACGCTCGGTTCTGCCGTGAATCACAGCTGCAGCACGCTGAGACCATCACAGACGCTCTAGAAATGTGCAGCCCTGGTCCACACATGGTCCTTTGGGTGACCCGATTAGGGAATAACAAGAAAGATTTCAAAGCGTTTGAAGAAATCTACAGGTCATTTGCGGCCAGGGAATATATTATGATTGTCTTCATCAGTGAGGGGCATCCCACAGAAAGCAGCATTGAAAATGCAACGCAGTGTTATGCAGGCATAAATAATTATCATGTTCTTGACAATAGTGCGGACTTGTGTGAACAGGTGAAAGAACTCGTTACCAAACTGTTAAAGATTGTAGATCCGAATGAGAACCAAAGGCCACGTTGTGAAGATGCCAAGAAACCACAAAAAAGAAAGCATGAGGAAACTAAGAGCATGCATGAGAAGGAAAAAAACAGTAAAAAAAATGTGTAATCAAATCATGGAGAGACAGAGAAGAGAGAGAGATCTCTGTTAGTCAGCTTGAGAAAGATGTAAAGTATCACGAAAAAAAGAGACAAAACGTTGTGTGATAAATTGTAAAAGTTTTAGTTAATGTGCATTCAGATTTTATTTTTTTTTTAATATAAATATATTCATATTGGAATGTACAGGAACTGCTGATCTGTTAAATATTGTATGATGTCTATACTGTGTGACATTGAAATCCCAAGGTTTTTGGATGGAGTTTTGCTTCCTTTGGCTAAGTCGAGGACACGTGACTGATCGCACAGACACTATTGGACGAGAGCTGAACTGGATGATGACATCACTGAATCAGTCAGTTCATGAGTTTCTGATATGATTTATAATTCACCATATGTGTTTACCTTATGAAAGTGTATTGTATTCGTCAAGTCACACAGCAGCTATCACCAAAGAACTACTTCTGATGGTTAGTTTGCGTGACTTTGTATACCATCAAGGTGCGATGCAGCTTATACTTCTTTCCAGCTGTTCGCAGAAAATAAAACACAACACTGGTGTCTCACTGGAGATATATACTGTATAACTGTTTTTATAGAGGATTTAATTCAGTCATCAAACAAAATTAAAACTATTGCAACATTTATTGCAAAAATTACTATATTGCAAAATTCAAAAAAACACAAAACAACACACAAAATTAAAAAACAAACAAAACATGAAAAAAATAATAACAAAAGCAACAAAAAATAATAAAAGATGAGAATTTCTTAGGCCTACACCAGAAATTGATAAAAATGAAAACGAAAAACCTTCGGCCTAAATTAAAAGCAAATGAACACTTATACAGTTAAACCAAAATGCTTTTGAAAAGTTTAAAACTGAATAACTTCTGTTTAAGGACTAGTATTGAGCAGTAATGCTTGCAGTGTGGACGGATAGCCTTAGTCTAATTAGTGATCAACTCAGAGAGACTGTAATTGTGTATTCAGTGTCTTCACAATGAAACACCTTTAGCATGAAGTACTTCTCTACCCTTTATTGTTCTGTTTTTAAAAACACCAGCAAAAATAGATATATCAAGAGGTAGAACTGTTTAGATAGCGTTGTTCTGTTCTGTCGAGCGATTTTTAAACGATTCAAGCGCAAGAAGATGCGAAAGAGAACGCTAATGAGCTGCCAAATTTAACCAAGTTTATCATTTGTACTGTACGTGTTTGTCTTGAAATAAAAAAAATTCGAGCGATTTTTAAACGATTCAAGCGCAAGAAGATGCGAAAGAGAACGCTAATGTTTTGTGTGTTTCAGACAGCGCACAAACACAGAGTTGATCCCTCTTTCATTTGAACAGACACATACACATGAAATTAAATCAAAATAGCAGTCTCTGCAAGTCTGTTTTTCCCCAAGTGAACAAAAACAGCCGAGAAAGAAATCGGAAATTCAAAATTAGGTCTTAAAGTGACAGCAGCATATAAAGATTACAATATGCTTATGTTATGCACTGTTACTTTACACTTAATTATGACATCTCTTTCCTTGAATACTACTGTTAGACATTTATTTGTAAAGTTTTGTTATAAATTATATAGGCTTTTATTTATTTAATTTTTTTTACTGACTGACTGTTCATGTGTCTTTAATCATGAGATTTGTCTGTGGTATTGAAGAAGTACTCAAAGTGCGCTTTAAATAATGAACAGAAAGCAAAGTTACATTCGTTATATGACATAATCTGATCTGAAAAATGATCTGAACCATGACTCAAAAACCACAATATGATCCGAACCACATTGAACCACTAATATTTACATACAAATATATATATATGGACACGAAAAGTGCTACGGACACTTTTTGTTCCACTCTGACCTCTTGCTTGGACAACTTCTGCCCACTGTCGTCTAGACCAGCACGCACCACCCCATCTGCCCCTTGGTTCTCCGATGTACTCCGTGAACATCGCTCTAAACTCAGGGCTGCAGAGAGGAAATGGCTTAAATCAAGAAACTCTACCGACCTCAGTGTGTATCAGTCTCTCCTCTCTTCCTTCTCTGCAAACGTCTTCACTGCTAAAGCATCCTATTACCACGACAAGATTACAAACTGTTGTGACGCTCGGACACTCTTCAAAAACCTTCTCTTCTCTTCTTAATCCGCCTCCACCTCCTCCTCAATCGACTCTTACAGCTGATGACTTTGCAGTTTTTCTTCACGAATAACACAAGAACCATCAGCGACCAATTCTCCACACCGCAGACTGAGGATAACTTCACAGCGACTAATGCTCACTCTTTCTCCTCCTTCTCTCCACTCTCAGAGACGGACGTTTCCAAACTTATCCTGTCCAGTCATCCTACTACTTGCCCACTGGATCCGATCCCCACTCACCTCCTTCAAGCGATTTCTTCTTCAGTCATACCTTCACTTACTCATATTATCAACTCCTCTCTTCACTCTGGAACATTTCCCTCAAGCATTTAAGCAGGCTCGGGTAAGCCCACTGCTGAAGAAACCATCTCTAAATCCAGCACTTCTAGAAAACTACAGACCGGTATCCCTTCTTCCATTCATTGCAAAGACACTCGAACGAGCTGTGTTCAACCAGCTCTCTATGTTTCTTGTACAGAACAACCTCCTGGACAGCAACCAATCTGGCTTCAAAAGTGGCCACTCAACTGAGACTGCCCTGCTCTCGGTTACTGAAGCCCTGCGACTGGCAAGAGCAGCTTCAAAATCCTCAGTTCTCATTTTGCTGGACTTGTCTGCTGCTTTTGACACTGTTAATCACCAGATTCTCCTGTCCACCCTCAGAAAGATGGGCATCTCTGGAACTGCACTCCAGTGGCTTAACTCCTACCTTTCTGATAGATCCTTCATGGTGTCTTTGGAGGGGTGAAGTTTCTAAGTCCACAAAAACTTGCAACTGGGTTCCTCAAGGCTCTGTACTTGGACCGCTTCTCTTCTCCATCTACATGACATCATTAGGATCTGTCATTCAGAAGCATGGCTTTTCCTATCACTGCTACGCTGATGACACTCAACTCTACTTCTCATTCCAACCAGATGACCCGACGGTAGTTGCTCGCATTTCAGCCTGTCTGAGTGACATTTCTAGCTGGATGAATGACCATCACCTTCAGCTCAACCTTACTAAGACTGAACTGCTGGTGGTTCCAGCTAACCCATCGTTTCATCACAACTTCTCTATACAGCTGGGTTCGTCAACCATAACTCCTTCCAGGACAGCCAGAAACCTAGGAGTTGTGATGGATCATCAGTTAAGCTTCACAGACCATATTGCTACAACGACCCGGTCCTGCAGATTTGCCTTATACAACATTAGGAAGATTAGACCCTTCCTGTCAGAGCAAGCCACCCAACTACTTGTCCAAGCTCTTGTTCTCTCCAGACTGGACTATTGCAATGCTCTCCTGGCGGGCCTTCCTGCATGTACTATCAAGCCTCTACAACGGATTCAGAATGCAGCAGCGAGGGTTGTCTTCAATGAGCCAAAAACAGCTCATGTGACTCCTCTCCTCATCAGGTTACACTGGCTACCAGTAGCCGCTCGCATCAAATTCAAGGTACTGATGCTTGCCTACAAAACGACCACTGGCACGGCGCCAAGATACCTAAACTCACTAGTTCAGTCTTATGCGCCCCCTCCAGAAGTTTGCGCTCTGCAAGTGAACGACGTCTTGTGGTGCCATCCCAAAGAGGTTCAAAATCACTCTCACGGACTTTTTCCTGGACTGCTCCCAGCTGGTGGAATGACCTTCCGATCTCAATTCGAACAGCTGAGTCTTTACTCATTTTCAAAAATCATCTAAAGACTCATCTTTTTCGCCTGCACTTAACCAGCTAATACTAGTACTTACCTTTTCTTTTTCTTGTCTATCATATTCAAAAAAAAAAAAAAAAAAAAAAAAAAAAACCCTGGCTACGTGTTCTGTACTAGACTAACTGAGACTTGTCATAGCACTTGTATACCGTTGTTGTTCTCTCGTTGATCTGATTGTTTCTACTGTTCTCATTTGTAAGTCGCTTTGGATAAAAGCGTCTGCTAAATGATTAAATGTAAATGTAATGTAAATACATATATATATATATATATATATATATATACATATTCAAATCAGTATATATATATAGTGTTCATATACATACACTACTGTTTCAAAAAAAAAAAAATGATGAATAAAGTCGTAATTTTTGTTATTTTTGGAGCAAATTGTATTTTTGATGCAATATTATGATATAAAATAACATTAACAGCTGTATTTTCAGCATCATTACTCCAGTCTTCAGTGTCACATGATCTTCAGAAATCATAATAATATGCTGATTTTTTATCAGAGCTTGAAACTGTTGTGCTGCTTCAGATTTTTTCTTCAGGATTCTTTGATGAATAAAATGTTAAAAAGAAAAGCATAAATATAAAATAAAAATAAACAATAAAAATAAAAACTACATAACAATAACTCTGGGTCAGTAAATATTTATTCTTTTTTTTTTTTTTAAGAGATTAAAACTTTTATTCATCAAGGATGCGTTAAATTGTTAAGTGATAGCAAAGATTTATATTGTTAGAAAAGATTAATATTTTCAATAAATGCTGTTCTTTTAAACTTTTTATTCATCAAAGAATCCTGAAAAAAGTATCAGTTTCCAAAAAAATATTTGACAGCACAACTGTTGATAATTCTAATAATAAATCATCATCATAGACTGATTTCTGAAGATCATGTGACACTTTATACTGGAGTAATGATGATGGAAATACAGCTGCGCATCACAGAAATAAATTATATTTTAAAGGATATTAAAATAGAAACCATTATTTTATATTGTAATAACATTTTGCAAGATTACTGATTACTTTTTTTGTATTTTTGATCAAATAAACGCAGCCTTGATGAGCAGAAGACACTTCTTTAAAACCATTACAAGTCTTACTGATCCCAGACTTTTGAGCGGTGTGTATATATGTATAGTGTATAATGTGCGGTGAGGTCTCTTAGTGTGTGCACAGTGTAACCGAGACCCTTCAGCAGTCGCTACATAGTCAACTCAGACCCAATCATCTCCATATTCAAACTCCACATTGTTAGACGTTTTCTGTCAGAGGACTTGTCCTTCACTGGGTAAATCTTGAGAGAGAAGAGGAAAAGGGAGTCAATACAAATTCAGGACAGTTACCACAATAATAAAGGTTTTTATAAATATAGTTTTAAAGGGTTAGTTCAGCCAAAAATGAAAATTATGTCATTAATGACTCACCCTCATGTCGTTCCAAAACTTTTAAAGGGTTAGTTCACCCAAAAATGAAAATTATGTCATTAATGACTCACCCTCATGTCGTTCCAAACCCGTAAGACCTCCGTTCATCTTCGTAACACAGTTTAAGATATTTTAGATTTAGTCCGAGACCTTTCTGTCCCTCCATTGAAAATGTATGTACGGTATACTGCCCACGTCCAGAAAGTTAATAAAAACATCATCAAAGTAGTCCATGTGACATCAGAGGGTCCGTTAGAATTTATTGAAGCATCGAAAATACATTTTGGTCCAAAAATAACAAAAATTACGACTTTATTCAGCATTTTCTTCTCTTCCGGGTCTGTTGTGAGTGCGTTCACAACACTGCAGTGACGCCACTGACGTACGACACTGCTGACGTGTTTTCTTTGTTATTGGGCGCACCAGAGAACACGTCAGCAGCGTCGTACGTCAACAGTCACAGCAGTCGCATTCACAACACAAACATAACATAAAACAAATGATGAATAAAGTCGTAATTTTTGTTATTTTTGGAGCAAATTGTATTTTTGATGCAAATATTTCCTTAATTTTTTATTCTGAAAATAAATTCCTTTCTGATATGATATGGGGAAAGGGAGAAGAACGAGTGTGGCAAAAGGCGGATTCGAACTTGGGTCGATCACATCAAGTAAATGCATGTAATATTGAAAATTATGCTGTATTCAATTTGTCTTATATTTTTGTACATGGGTGTTTTCGCTCATTAATACATTTTCACCTTTGCTTTTTACTGTTGCCTCCAGTAGTTCTGTCTGTGTGTGTGTTAGGGTTAGGGTTTTTTTTAATTCCAATTTATTTTAAGTTCATTTTGAGCCAGCAATAGTCATTTTCAAACAACCCAGTGTGTTGGGTCAAACATTTAAGGCAAACCAGCTGGGTTTGTCCATATCTGACCCAGAGCTGGGTTGGCAAAATAACCCAAATTGGGTTGTTTTTAAGCTTTTTTATAGCACAGTTACGCCAAAAGAGTATGCTGTCGTATTTGAGCCCATACCCCAGCAAGTAATACAATTTGTTAGAGCTTATGCAAGTGATTCTTCTTAGGAGATGCTGATATTCTTAAACACAGCTGTACTAATAAATATATGAATGTTATAACAGGTGATACAGGTCAAAAGCTTATTGTGGACCAGTGTATTTAGAATTGGAATAAAGCTTGGCATGTTTATGAAATATACTGTTTAAATATTAAAGTGAAAGATGCTATATTTAAAATGTTTCATGGTATTTGCAGCTAAAAGTGTGTTAGAGAGATTTAATCTGGATATTGATTTTTCCTGTAATTTGTTTGCTCAGTGGAAAAGGAGTCTATTTTATCTGTTTTGTAATTGTGTCTAAACAAGGATTTTTTATTTATTTATTTTTTGGGGGTGGATATGGAAAATGTAATTAGAAGGAAAACAAATATTACATTCAAGTTAAATAATTTTGATATGTTTGTATTATTCCAATTAACGTAATAATAGCAACTTTACTTTTCTTGTACATCTTTTTATAATTTTGGGAAAATTTCACATACATAAGAAGAAGGTCTGGGTCCAAGCCAAATTTCATCCATTTTCTTCAGGAGACTGTACCACCTGACCATTGCAGATTCATTTCACAGTTGATAGTGTCGCCATAGAAACACACAATCCTCTCCTAATTAGGCTACCTTAATAATTATTCGTCTCAATGTTCATACTATCCATCCTAAATAGTATGTGAGATTAGAGTAAGTGTGTCCCAAAGCATAGTATGTTGAAAAGAGTATGCCAAAAGTCCCCAGATGGTCTACTATTTCAGGTCGATTTTTAAAGTGTGGATCCGCGCACACTCTAATGGCTAAAATTGCCCACAATCCATTGCGCTTTGGCGAAGGATTCGGTCCAGAACTACAAACATAAATAAAACATGTTAGAAAACTACAAACGTGGCAAATGCGCGCTATCGAACGTTAGGTAGAGAGGTTTACAAAAGGGGGTTTGAGTTACTAAGAATCAACATTTAACCTGGTAAAAATATTTATTTATTGTTATCCGTGTTATATTTCATCTGCAATGTGAACTCTTATAAACATCCATTTGGTCGTTAACTTTTAAATGCATCATTATGCAGAAAATATGAGCAGAGTTCTCGCATGAAAGACCCACGACCGGCAGACCAAGGAGCTACTTCTTTTCTCTCCAGTACGGTAGGAAGTTAAATAAAAATTAAATATGGAGGATGTTAACTGTGACAAGATGATTGACAGACCAGTTTACAGTGACAGGGTGCGTGTAATAGGTGCAACAGAGCGGTCCTTTAAAGACGCAATTGTGTGATATGATAGTATGTCCCAAAGCTTGCCTACTCTTCTACTACACACTTTAAAGTGTGTACTTTTTCTTCACCAAAAGAGTACATACTTTAAAGGCATAGTATAAGTAGGCTTATTGAGATGCAGGGTCTGACATGGCTTGAACGCAGCATTCAGTTCATCCAACCCCAATCAAACACACCTGAACAAGCTAATTAAGGCATTCCAGATTACTAGAAAGCTACAGGCAGGTGAGTTTGATCAGGGTTGGAATTTACCTGTTCTCTTTGGATCTTTAAAACCCCATTTTACAGAGGTTGATATTGCAGCAACACATAATTGTTTTAGTTTTGTGCACTTCTCCTGACGCACCAATTCAGCGCATTTTCCAGCACTGATTGTTGTGAGATCACAGGCTGGGAGGATGACTGCTCGAGTGTATTTCTCTTTGATTGCTGTTTTGTTGTGTCTGTTTGGATACTTGAGTGTAACTCACGCTATTCAAAGACGAACCACAGGTGAGAAGATCTGTTGACTTCATTACGCAGCTTGAAGAAATGCAGAAATAAGTGACTCTCAGTCTTTGAGAGTAGCCTAATTAACAGTTTAAGGAGTAGTAGGTTTGAAGACACTTTTGATTTGAATCAGATTAGATTCAACTTTATTGTTATTGCACATGTAAGGTACAAGGCAACAAAATGCAATTAGCATCTAACCAGAAGTGCAATAAGTACAGAATATACAGTGTCTACAACAGGGATTTTCCAACCCTGCTCCTGGAGAGCTACCATCCTGCATACTTCAGTTCAAACCCTGCTCCAACACACCTGTCTGTAATTATCAAGTAGCCCTGAACACCTTGATTAGCTGCTTCAGGTGTGTTTGATTGAGGTTGGCGCTGAAATCTGCAGGACAGTAGCTCTCCAGGAGCAGGGTTGGAGACCCCGGTCTACAGTATATTACAAATGTACAATAAATATACAAATAAGGCAGTATTATGGACACCACTTATAGATTTTAAATACTATCAGCATGATATACAGATAGGTCTACTATGAACATGTAGTGATGAGGGGGGTTTTGTAATCTGTGTGTATGGTGTGGGGGTGTCAGAGTTCAGGTTCCCGAATCTGCTGGTCCTTAGGGTTAGGACAGGAGCTTAAAAATTCTGCGAGCTTGACATAGACAGCGTTTTCTTTGGACAGGAGGTTAAACGGTCTATGGTCAGGGTGAGAGGAGTCCTTAAGAATGCTGCGAGCTTGACATAGACAGCGTTTTCTTTGGATGTCCTCAATAGCAGGAAGTGGTGTCCGTGTGATGCATTGGGTGGTCTTCACCACTCTCTGCAGTGCCTTGCGGCCAGCAACTGAGCAGTTCCCATACCATACTGTTATGCAACTGGTCAGGATGCTCTCGATCGCACAACGGTAAAAGTTCACCAGAATGGCTGAAGACAGCTGGTTCTTCAGTGTCCTGAGGAAGAAGAGGCGCTGGTGAGCCTTCTTGACCAGGCAGGAGGTGTTTGGTCCAGGACAGGTTCTCCGAGATGGTGGTTCCCAGGAACTGAAGCTGGAGACACGTTCAACAACCATCCCATTAATGTGCATGGGGTCATGCGTGCTTTCTTCTTCCTAAAGTCCACAATGAGCTCCTTTGTCTTGCTGGTGTTAAGGAGTAGGTTGTTGTCAGTGCACCATGTGGCCAGGTGCTGTACCTCCTCCCTGTAGGCAGTCTCATCGTTGTCTCTGAGGCCAGTCACCGTGGTGTCATCCACAAACTTGGAGCTGGATCCATACACAGCTTTGCAGTCGTGGGTGTAGAGGGAGTAGATGAATGGGCTCAGCACATAGCCCTGAGGTACGCTGGTGTTGAGTGTGGTGGTGGAGCAGGTGTGGCCTGACCGAACATGCTGAGGTCTGGTCAAAGTCCATAATCCAGTTGCAGAGGGAGGTATTAATGTCCAGGTCTCCAAGTTTTGTGGTCAGCTTGGAGGGAATGACAGTGTTAAATGCTCAGCTGAAGTCAACAAACAACATCCGTACATGTGTTGTCCAAGTGTGAGTACAGAGTGCAGCACTGTGCATACTGCATCCTCTGCTCTTATTTCTACGGTAAGTAAATTGGTGTTGGTCCAGTGTGGGTTGGAGGCAGTATAATCTGTAGGTATGACAATAGGTATTTATAATCTGTAGGCTATTTAGGTTTGAGACCCATTGCGAAACTCCTAATTTACAAATGCTGAAACCGCACTCCCTGGCCTCTCCTAATGATCCTCTTGAATCCTCTAGTGGACGGTTATTGTCCAGTGACGCTGACGGTCGTGCCATCCCGTCGAGGATGTTCTTCTGATGAAGACTGCCCTGGAGGACACAAATGCTGTCGATTTGACTGTGGGCCTGTTTGCGTGCTGCCTGTTTTAGGTGAGTTTCAGTTAATATTGGATGCTAAGGGTCCAAAAAAAAAAAACACGCACACGAGTAACGCACTGAATTCAATGTAAGTTTTTAAGCAGAGACTTTGCCTTTTGTTGTTGTCTAAATGGGTTTGAATTTATCCTTTAGGATAGTTTTAAGCACAGGATGGCTTTACAAAATAGTGGAATAATACTTGGAATATAATTCTCTCTGTAGGTAAAACTTGCCATTCAAGCTTTGAGTGTTTCATGCTGTATATTGAAGTGGATACTGTCTATATGCACAAACTAAAGCTGACCATCTGTCCACACAGTGAAGCCGGGTCAGTGTCCCCTACCGGAGATGATTCCACTGTGTGCGGAAAGCTGCTTCCGTGATGCCCAGTGTCCTGCCACACAGAAATGTTGCCCAACCACCGGTAGCTTTGCATGCAGTGAACCACGTGGTCAGGGAAGAGGTCAGGCAAGTTGCCAGGGCCATGGAAGCGGTCAGGGAAGTGGACAGGGAAGCGGCCAAGGACAGGGTCATGGAAGCGGTCAAGGACAGGGTCATGGAAGCGGCCAGGGCCAAGGACAGGGTCATGGAAGCGGTTAGGGCAAAGGACCGGGTCGAAGAAAAGGTAAGTGGACAGGGACAGGGTCAAGGACTAGGGTCGTGGACAGGTCAGGGCCAGGGTCAGGGACGCGGACAAGGCCAGGGACAAGGTCAGGGAAGTGGCCAGGGACAAGGTCAGGGAAGTGGACAGGGACAAGGTCAGGGAAGTGGACAGGGACAAGGACAGGGTCAGGGAAGTGGTCAGGGTCAGGGACGCGGCCAGGGACAAGGTCAGGGCCAGGGTCATGGAAGCGGCCAGGGCCAAGGTCAGGGACAGGGTCATGGAAGCGGCAAGGGTCAGGGAAGCGGCCAGGGACAAGGTCACATTCACAGAAGCGGCCAGGGTCAGGGAAGCGGACAGGGTCATGGAAGCGGCCAGGGACAGGGTCATGGAAGCGGCAAGGACAGGGTCAGGGAAGCGGCCAGGGACAAGGTCAGGGTCATGGAAGCGGCCAGGGACAAGGTCAGGGAAGTGGACAGGGACAAGGACAGGGTCAGGGAAGCGGTCAGGGGCAAGGTCAGGGACAGGGTCATGGAAGCGGCCAGGGACAGGGAAGCGGACAGGGTCATGGAAGCGGCCAGGGACAAGGTCAGGGTCATGGAAGCGGACAGGGCCAGGGACAAGGACAGGGTCATGGAAGCGGACAGGGTCATGGAAGCGGACAGGGTCAGGGAAGCGGACAGGGCCAGGGACAAGGTCAGGGTCATGGAAGCGGCCAGGGACAAGGACAGGGTCATGGAAGAGGACAGGGTCATGGAAGCGGACAGGGGCAAGGTCAGGGACAGGGTCATGGAAGCGGCCAGGGGCAAGGCCAGGGACAGGGAAGCGGACAGGGCCAGGGTCATGGAAGTGGACAGGGTCAGGGAAGCGGACAGGGCCAGGGACAAGGTCAGGGACAGGGTCATGGAAGCGGCAAGGGGCAAGGACAGGGAAGCGGACAGGGTCAGGGAAGCGGCCAGGGACAAGGTCAGGGTCAGGGAAGCGGTCAGGGACAGGGAAGCGGACAGGGACAGGGAAGTGAAGTGGTCAGGGCAAAGGTCAGGGAAGTGGACAAGGTCAGGGACAGGGAAGCGGACAGGGCCAGGGTCATGGAAGTGGACAGGGTCAGGGAAGTGGTCAGGGCAAAGGTCATGGAAGTGGACAGGGTCAGGGTCATGGAAGTGGCCAGGGACAAGGTCAGGGAAGTGGACAGGGTCAGGGAAGCGGTCAAGGACAGGGTCAGGGAAGTGGACAAGGTCAGGGCCAGGGTCATGGAAGCGGTCAGGGAAGCGGTCAAGGCCAGGGACAGGGCCATGGTCAGGGAAGTGGACAGGGCCAGGGGACTGGTCAGGGATGTGGTCAAGGAAGCAGTCAGGGAAAATGTCAGAGATGTGGTCATTGAAATGGTCATGGGATTTTTGCTTAACACTTACTGGAGATCTATTCTGTTCAGTGCTTTATTCATATGGCATGTTTCCTGTTTGCTCAAACAGATTAGATTTTCATCTCTCTCCACCTCAAATAAAAAGAATTGCTTGATTTTGAAGAGTTGGTGTTTTTGGTATCATTTGGTGGTTTCTTACACAGCTGCTTTCTGGAATCAGTGCTTTAAGTTCCTCTCCCTGAGACCTGGACATTAGCAGAGTACACGTGTTCCAAATTATGCAAGTGACGATAGGATTTTGGTACAATAGAGTTGAATTTGTTTCGCATTGTTTTAGATAACTGGTATCCATCTCAGACAGGTTTGTTCAATAGTTTGCCAGGTCTTGGGTAAATGGAAACCCTACATAAAGAGGTTGTCAATGTATTAAAGGGGTCATATGATGCTGCTAAAAATAACATTATTTTGTGTTTGGTGTAACGAAGTGTTTAAGGTTATACACTTTTCCACATACTGTATTATTGTTTCTCCTCTATGCCCTGCCTTCTGAAACTCCTAGATTTTTAAAGCTCATTGCTGTGATTGGCCAAATGCCTCAAGCGTGTGATGGAAATGTTATGCCTCTTAACATACTGTGCCTTGTCCAGCCAGAGCGACGAGACAAAAACATTAAAATGCATTATAAATGTGATATACATGATTTCAAGTCGTGTTTTCTTTTGAAAGGCAAAAACAAAGTTTCACTTTCTCAACGAAACTGCGTCACACACTGTGGCCTTGAGTGAGCCGCAGGCAGATTCCACGAAGGAGCGTACCTTGGTCTTGCGGCAATCACACGTGACGACCCTGGGCTGGACGCCGCTTCATCCACGGTGAAAGCCAATTCAGCAATCCACAGTACAAAGTATTTCCTCTGCGACCAGCATGGATCAGCTCCAGGCATGACTAAGTGAATATTGTTCTCTTTTGGAAGGACAAAGAAAGTAGTTTCACTTTCACAGTGGCCTCGTTTACACTGCCAATTAAATGTGACCCAATTCCGATTATTTATTTATTTTTTGCTCATATGTGACAGATCGGATCTGTTCTATGACAGTGTAAACGGGGGAAAAAAATGCATTTGGATATTTCCAGATCAGTTTCAGGCCTCATTCATCAAAAACTATAAAAATTCCACCATCAAAAAAACAAGAACATATTATTATGAATCACTTCTTGAACGACAAAAACTGTGACAATTTGGTACTTCTCCGTTCAAACTTTGCAAGGACAGTCCGGCACTTCTGAAGTGCGTTTTTTAGATTTAAATAATTTGCCAATGATGATTCAAATGTGAGTTTTGAGCAGTGTAGAGTAGCGCTTGTTTGTCGTTTCTCAGATCACAAATGCAGACATGGTTTTATGTTTACGCAGCGCGATATGCAACGCAACACGTAAAAACACAGTATAAGTCATTACAATCAGTAATTATGTCCCCACTGGATGCAACAAAT
>NC_056593.1:398670-426170 GCF_018340385.1 Cyprinus carpio
ATTAATTTTGGAAAACAAAATGATCAGGCAGTCGCTGTTGTAGGCAATGTCTAATGATCATGATGCAGGACGACTGACTGCGTGATGAAGCCTATTGGACTGCGGTTATATGAGACTAAAATTCATGATATGAGCACAAAATAATCACCCTCTTATATATATACAGTACAGACCAAAAGTTTGGAAACATTACTATTTTTAATGTTTTTGAAAGAAGTCTCTTCTGCTCATCAAGCCTGCATTTATTTGATCAAAAATACAGAAAACTGTTTAATATTGTGAAATATTATTACAACTTAAAATAATAGTTTTCTATTTGAATAAAATACAAAAAAAAAAAATATTATTCCTGTGATGCAAAGCTGAATTTTCAGCATCATTACTCCAGCATTCAGTGTCACATGTAACATCCAGTCTATCAAATGATCATTTAGAAATCATTCTAATATTCTGATTTATTATGAATGTTGGAAACAGTTCTGCTGTCTAATATATTTGATGAATAAAAGGTTAAAAAGAACTGCATTTATACAAAAAAAAAAATTCTAATAATATATTTTCTTTACTATCACTTTTTATCAATTTAACACATCCTTGCTGAATAAAAGTCTTGATTTTATTTAAAAAAAAGAAAAAAAAGAAAAATTACTTACCGCAAATTACTGACCAGTAGTGTATATTGTTATTACAAAATATTTATATTTTAAAAACATAGCTTCTTTTTTTTATCTTTTTACTTTTTATTCATCAAAGTATCCTAAAAAAGTATCACATGTTCTGAAAAAATATTAAGCAGCAGAACTGTTTCCAACTTTGATAATGAATCATCATATTAGAATGATTTCTAAAGGATCATGTGATAATGATCCTAAAAATTCAGCTTTGCATCACAGAAATAAATGATAATTTAAAGTATAATAAATTTAAAACTATTATTTTAAATTGTAATAATATTTCACAATATTACTGTTTTTTTTTTTCTGTATTTTTGATCAAATAAATGCAGGCTTGATGAGCAGAAGAAACTTCTTTCAAAAACATTAAAAATAGTAATGTTTCCAAACTTTTGGTCTGTACTGTATATATATCCAGTATATAATATAGTTTAGCAGTATCACACCAGCAAGAGTCCTGTTTATCACCAATATCTGCAGGAATATACAAGAAGTGTTTATGACATAATATTGTCTGTTTTTGATCAGTTTTGCAAATGAAAATAGATCCAATCAAAGTCACAGCAGAACTGATGTGTGTCTCTGATCAACAAACAGCGGTGATTCGTTACTGAATGAATCCAAGGTTTTGAAGGAATCGAGTAAGTCAGTGATTCACTCATAAAGACAGTCCCTTGATCCGTTTCTGAACGAATCAGTCAAATGAATAATTCAATGACTCACTCGTTAAGACAGTGACTCCCTGCCACCTACTGACACTTTTACTTTCATATTAAGAGTATCATTTCATTAAAAAAAAAACAAAAAAACATTTCATATTTCAAAATCTGCTACTTTTTTGTAATGTCTATAAAATGCATTTCTCATTTAATACAATAATGGCTTAAAATGAGATTTTCAGGTATAAATTCTCAGCCAAAACGAATGCGTGATTAGTAAATGTGCAAAACAGACATTTAAAGAACAGAGTTTCACTCTGAAACGTGTCACATTGTGGCAGCATAACAGAGCTGTGGGCAGGTTCATGTTGAGGCCAGTAAATAAGGTGTTTGTGTCTCTGTTCAGTGAGGATCAGGAGTGTCGGGTCAAGTGGACGCACCCATGAAAAAGATCAGATCACACACACAATAGCTCCTCGTCGTCAGTGAATGAGAGACTGTAATGAGAGTCACGGGGGGCAGATGAGAAACAGCACAACAAAACACTGCAGAGCAGCTGGAGATTCAGTCTGAAAACATCCCCCACACGCACATTAACGGAGGAAACCGAGCCACAGAGACTATCACTTTATTACCTAGCAACATCATAGCAACCACATAAGGATTTGACATCCACCTGCAGCACAGTAGCAACTGCATAGGAACACTTTTGAAACGCCTTAGCAACTGCATGGCAACACTAACAGCACTCTTTAAGGCGATGAACTTTTGTTCATACACAACTCCAGAACCGAATAGCAACACCCTTGAAAATACCCAAAACACCATAGCAACCACATACCATCAAACCTTGAAAATATCCAAAACACCATAGCAACCACATACCATCAAACACACCCTTGATAATGACCCAAAACACTGTAGTTACTGCATAGCAACACCCCAGAAAGTGTACAAAACACCATAGCAACCAAATAGCATCAAAAACATGCTTAATAATGACTCAAAACACCATAGTTACTGCATAGCAACACCCTTGAAAGTGTACAAAACACCATAGCAACCAAATAGCATCAAAAACAGAGCACAGCAAAACAAAAAAAATAAAACAAAACATAACATCATATCAACAGCATAACACCATAAAATAAACTAAACATAGCATCTAACACACATGCTTACAATGACTCAAAACATCATAGTGTACAAAACTGCATAAATAGCATCATCCTAATAAACTGCCTAAATACCATAGTTTACTGCATAGCAACCGTCATAGCAACACACCATAGAACTAAATGACTTTACTGCAAACACCAACTGCCAATCACAATATCAAAAACACCTTGGAAAAACTAGTCTGCAAAACAAAAACTGTCAAAACAAATAGCAAGACTGCAACACACAGACTGACTCTCTCATCTCTCTCAGCTCTAGCTCATCCTCTCCTCTCACCATAGCAACACACGAACTAAAAATGACTTAAAACACCATAGCAATCACATATCAACACCATTGGAACTGTCCAAAACACCATAGCAACTGCATAGCAACTCTCTCTCTCTCTCTCTCTCTCTCTCACACACACACACACACTAATATTGACAAAAAAACACCATATCAACTGCATAGCAACACCATTGAAACAGTTCAAAACATTACAGCAATTGCATAGCAACACACACACAGTAATAATGACTCAAAACACCACAGCAACCACAAAAACGCCTAAAATGCCATAGTAACATCCTGGCAACCACTCACAACACTCTATGCTCATATATAATATTTAAATTCTGTCAGTAATTCACTGATCATGATAACAGGAGACATTCAGACAAACCCCTCTGTGCCACAGTGATGAGAATGACACATCAGTATTTGATCATATGAATGTGTGAAAGACTGTTACACTGAAGCTCATTCACAGCGAGCTGACGCTTCTGTTTCTGTCGCAATATTTTGTGAATGACGCTATAAAAACTACAGAAAATTGTGAACAATGCAGACTAATGATATGAAACTTTGTTTTTGTCCTGTTTTACAGTTTGATAGTCTTGGTCACAAAGAATGAAACTATATTGCACTGGAACATCACGAGGTGATGAAAGAATGACAGAATTATCATTGTTTCAGTGAGCGATCGCTCTGATAGAGACTCAGGTACTTCCAGATGTAGAACTTTCTCTCTCCATCTTTCCGCTGGTTGTCATTATTTGTCATTAGCTCACCCCTCTCTCATCCCATTATGTTGCTATGGCAAACGTCCAGCCGCTGTCTGTTGGCATGGTGATATATCACAGTGAGTTAGGTGGTGGGGGGGGGCATTAAGAGATTTGCATATGCAAATCACATGCTCAAAACTGACCCGGTGTAAGAGTTAATGTGTTAATCACACACAGACTGACCTCAAATATCAGCTCAGCTTCACAAGAACAAATGAACATCTGTGAGTTATGGTGATCATTATGATAAATGTTACAAACTTTACATACTGTATGTGCATAATGTGAGCATTTAAATCATATTAACTTCCATCCAGAGTTACACAGAATGTTTAAAGCTGAAGTTTCTGGATGATGTAGCATCCTTCTCTTGTGTTCTATATACGGGGATTATTTCTGAACCTCATGAATTTATAATTGCGAGATATTTTTACAGCGCTGGCTTTTGGGACGCGTCTGATCTAAATACGCGCTTCAGATTTCACCAAGACTTTCCAAAATGAAGTCCAACCACAGATTTGTTTTTAGTCGGTTTATTCACATTTCTGCACATCTGAATCACACAGCTGACCAACTAATATAAACATCGAGATGAGCGGGTAAACACATCTCTAAACTACTACACTTATTCATTAACCACTGAAACGTCAGTTTGGTAACACTCAAATCGCGTTACATAGAAGTCTGTTACAGCTTGGATTTCTTCAGAACAAAGAGATTGTTGTTGTCAAACAGATTTAACAAATCTAGCCTGTGTGGAAATAAAGTAGTCATATAATCTAATATGGTAACACATTTATAATTTAAATATACAGTAACACTGTGAAAAGACTGAATTGGCTGAAACAGGATTCTCTTAAAAACATTTCCAGAGTTACATTTTGGTCATTCAGGGATATATTATATACATTGTGTTACACATTACATGATTGTGTTTCTATAGAGTTACGGTAACGCCTTCGCTGTCCTGTGACATCACTCACCCTTTGACCTTTACACTATAAATGCTGCTAGAGGTCACCTTGGATGCTGACCTGAGAATGGAGGGTGTGTCTGTCAGTCAAACCCAGACATGGATGTCCCGCTTCCAGCCCAAGCCCCGCCCTTGGTACCGAGCTACTGTGATTGGCTGAAAATATAAGAGAAGGTGGAGCCGCCTGAGAATAGCGCAGAATGTCGCGGCAGCAACCACAACCAGCGGAGACATCATGACAAAGCCCAGGATGATGAGGGCAGAGCAACTGTTGTCATCAAGGTAATGGCAAAGAGCAGCCTGAGAAGCCACAACCTGTAGAAACAGAACCTGAACATTAGAATATTGTGTGTTTGTGGGTGTATGCGTGTGTCTGTGGGCATATCTGTGTATTTGTGGGTGTATGCGGGCATATCTGTGTATTTATGGGCCAAATGTGTATTTGTGGGTGTATGCGGATGTATGTGGGCACATCTGTGTGTTTGCGGGTGTATGTGGGCATATCTGTGTATTTATGGGCCAAATGTGTATTTGTGGGTGTATGTGGGTGTATGTGGGCACATCTGTGTGTTTGCGGGTGTATGTGGACATATCTGTGTATTTATGGGCCAAATGTGTATTTGTGGGTGTATGTGGGTGTATGTGGGCACATCTGTGTGTTTGCGGGTGTATGTGGACATATCTGTGTATTTATGGGCCAAATGTGGGCATATCTGTGTATTTGCGGGTGTATGTGGGCCTATCTGTGTATTTGTGGGTGTATGCGTGTGTCTGTGGGCATATCTGTGTATTTGTGGGTGTATTCTGGTACATCTGTGTGTTTGCGGGTGTATGTGGGCATATCTGTGTATTTATGGGCCAAATGTGTATTTGTGGGTGTATGTGGGCATATCTGTGTATTTGCGGGTGTATGTGGGCCTATCTGTGGAGGGTCTTGGTGTATGTGGGCACATCTGTGTGTTTGCGGGTGTATGTGGACATATCTGTTGGACCGCGAGCCAAATGTGGATATTATCTGGGTGTATGCGGGTGTATGTGGGCACATCTGTGTATTTGCGATGTGGTGTGGGCATATCTGTGTATTTGTGGGTGTATGCTGGTATATGTGGGCACATCTGTGCGTTTGCGGGTGTATGTGGGCATATCTGTGTATTTATGGGCCAAATGTGTATTTGTGGATGTATGCGGGTGTATGTGGGCACATCTGTGCGTTTGCGGGTGTATGTGGGCATATCTGTGTATTTGTGGGTGTATGCTGGTATATGTGGGTACATCTGTGTGTTTGCGGGTGTATGTGGGCATATCTGTGTATTTATGGGCCAAATGTGTATTTGTGGATGTATGCGGGTGTATGTGGGCACATCTGTGTGTTTGCGGGTGTATATGGACATATCTGTGTATTTATGGACCAAATGTGCATTTGTGGGTGTATGCGGGTGTATCTGGGCACATCTGTGTGTCTGTGGGCATATCTGTGTATTTGCGGGTGTATGTGGGCATATCTGTGTATATGTGGGTGTATGCGGGTATATGTGGGCACATCTGTGTGTTTGCGGGTGTATGTGGGCATATCTGTGTATTTATGAACCAAATGTGTATTTGTGGGTGTATGCGGGTGTATGTGGGCACATCTGTATGTCTGTGGGCATATATGTGTATTTGTGGGTGTATGCAGGTGTATGTGGGCATATCTGTGTGTTTGTGGGTGTTTGTTGGCATATGTATGTGTTTGTGGGTTTATGCGTGTGTTTGCGGGTATATGCAGGTGTCTGTGGGCATACCTGTGTGTTTGTGGGTGTATGTTGTTTGTGGTTATATCTGTGTGTTTGCGGGTGTATGCGTGTATTTGTGCATATTTGCTGGCACATGTGTGTTTGTGTGTGTATATGTGTGTTTGTGGGCATATCTGTGTGTTAGCGGGCGTATACTTGTGTTTGTGGGTGTACATATTTGTGGGTGTATGCGAGTGTTTGCAGGTGAATCCGTGTGTTTGTGGAGGTATGCATGTTTTGTGGGCGTATGGTGTGTTTGTGGCCATATCTACCCGTGAATGGCACAGGAAGCCGGCGTACAGCAGCAGGGCGGCGGGCAGCAGAATGAGGCTGAAGATCAGGACCATCAGCACCACGCACCCCAGCAGCAGCAGGACGTTCCACAGCAGCAGCAGCAGTGTCCACAGCACACACCCGCAGTGGCCCCGCCGGGCCCCCCAGACCCCGCCGTCACACTGAGCCGGAGGAGGCGGTAGCATCCGGATCCCGTCACCCACATCAAAGTCTTCATCACCTCCACCATCATCTAAAAGCACCGTCATTCCACACATCCTAGACAAACACATTATAAATGTAATATAACATATACATATTATATGATATATTAAATATATATCCAGTACCTATATAGCTTAATACAAGTAAACTTGAATTGACTTGATTCACACTTACATCAGTTTCCAAATACAATTTCTGACTGTTCACACTGTAGATTTTGTTTTGAATGTGATTAAATTGGATTTTTTTTTTTTTTTTTTTTTTTTTTTCAGACAGTCAAAATCTGGTGTGCATGATATTACATACACGTCATGTCCTTGATAATGGATCAACAATCTGACTGTTCATAAATACACATTTTAATCACACATTAATGTGGCTTGGATCGGAGCAAAATTTGATGAAATTTCTTTGCAGACAGCAAACAACTAAACAGATATGAGTCAGATACATCAATAAATATGACTATAAAGCTGGTAAATGCCTGCAGAGGAGAGATGAATATCAGATATAAAATAAAAACCTTTCATAAAACACAGTCAAACAAAAAGAAGAAGAGAGAGACAGATGGAGAGGGAATAGCCTGAGGTGCTTTTAGGTTTATGGAAATGAAGATGATTATAGTGAACTGAATGTTCTGTTTCATCTTCCTGACACACAAACACAATACAACATAACACAAATACATAATTCATATATATTTTCGAAGCCTTGACTTCAGGGCATTACCTCACTAATCAACATAAAAGTCAATATGAGATCAGAATAAAATCTGTTCTTTACAATTAACCATGGTTTTATTGTAGTAAAAGTGTAGTAACCATTTTTTTTTTTTTTGGCATATTAATTACCATTTGTTTATTGTAAATACCATAGTTAAACTATGGTTAGTGCAGCAAAACCATGTTTTTTTTTGTTTGTTTTTTGTTTTTTGTGGTAAATCCATGGTTAATTTTCGATTAAGCACAATTCACTGATTTCACGATTATAAACACTTGCAGCTTTTTGACGATGTTATGACATGTCAGTGTCGTCTATAATCGTGAAACTGTTGTGTCGAGATTCATTGATTGATGGATTGATTATCTTCAGCTGGATTCATCTTTCTCCAGTCAGTCTGGACCCTTAGGGAATCAGAGCAGAACTGAATAAACGCAAGTGAACAGTCCGTGTCCGTTTTCAACCGTTACTGAGCTAGTCTGCATTTTTCGCGCGCTACACTTAAACTGCTTTTTTGGCGCGTTCCGAGTCAACGGCATTTTATGCTCGCTAACTATTAAAACGCAGCCTCTGTCTGTTTGGAGCCGAACATCCTCTCCATATGAAAGAGCAATCAGTGTTAATAATAAGAGTTTGAGTCGACAAAAACAAACACTTTTGAGGATTACAGGAAGAAGTTCTCAGTGTCTTACCTGCTGCAGCTGCGCTGATTTTATTCCGTTATCCAGAGGATACAAACATCACACTGACAGAGAGAGAGAGATAGAGAGAGAGAGAGAGAGAGAGAGAGAGACGAGGTCTATCTGAGGACATCGATCGAACTAAAAGCACTGAAAAGGTTCACATTTTCTTCCTTTTAACTAGTTTAATGCAAAACCTCATATAGTTACTATGGATACTAGAGTAAAATCATAATGTTATTTCATTAAACTCTGTGAGAAGCTTTAGCAATTTTCCTGTCAGTTTGTTGTTTAAATTTTTTCTAAAATAAGTGACAAATATCAAGTAAATATTAAGTTCTACCGTAGAAACAGTATTAGGTGTGGTATTGTTAGGTAACTGTGGAAATTTTTGACAATCATGCTGGTTTACACGTCAACACGTTCATCATTCTAATCATTGAATGCTTTATTTTGGGACTTGAGTTAAACTCTGGAAGACAAACCAAGACGAAGAGTGTGTTATCAGTAGAGAAACTCACGGTTTCTGAGTCGTGACTTTGTAAGTTGGCTGTGTGGCAGCTAATTGCTAATGGTGGAAGCTAATTAGTGCTGATCACGAGTCACCAAGTGCAGTTTTGTAAGCATGTTGTATACGGTTGAAGAAGCTTGCCAGGAAATGCACCTCATTAGATGTTTTTTCTAAGCTAGCCTAGCTTGCAATCTGTAGGCTAATAAGAAAAAAGTTAAAAATGAGTCATTTTTTTCAACAATTTATTCATACATGAAGAATTCTCGTCTAACGAAATATATGACTCTTTTACTGACTTGATTAATCACAGATGAGTTGATAATGAAATTGATGAGCTCCATCCCTTCCCAGAGTCCTGTGCTAGAGAGATAAGAGACGCATCTGCTCAGCTCATCAGGGATGGACAGATAAAGCACTGGAAAGAAAGCATGATGGCTAATTAAATCATTCTTCATGGGGCATTTTCGGGTAATTGAATAATGAAAAAAAAGACAGAAAAAGACAAAACTAGGTGAGTAGTAATATTCAAAAAACATTCAGAGGAAACACACACGTGCTCACAGCGCCACCTGCTGGTCAACATCAGTCAAGACACCATTCAGCAGTCTGACGTGTGTTTTTTTAATAAAATGTATAAAAATTCACAAATGCTTGTGTGAAGACATCAAAATAAACACAACAGAAGTCAAAGGAAACCCTCCATAATCACATGTGTGTTTCTCCTGTAGCTTCCTTCTGAATGTGGGTCTGAAAGCGTCCCATTTCTCTTCTGGACTCAATCAGACTGAATGGGTGTCGTGACCTGCCGAACGAGACTTTCAGGACACACACAGACACACACACACACACACACACACAGGTCTCCAGCGATAATCACAGACTGTCCCCGATGGTTACCATGGCAAACACATTGATGGACCACTTGATGTCCATATAGCCTTTTCATCTGACAATCACTGTACTGATGACAGACAGACCGATGCTCTAGTTCACATAACACACGGCGAAGATGACCCGCAGCACTTATTATGAAATATACATCTGTTATTACTCACAAAAGCACTTATCTCACGAAAGACGCGTTGGTCTTGCTCATTAAAGGATGACTTCCTGCAAGCTGCTGTGAAATAACATGTACAGTGAAGAGTTTATAAAGCTCAGTTTCAAAAGCCTAGAGAACTGTCAACATAGGCAGCACACTTCTAAGGAAGCATCATAGTTAAAATGGAATTTTGCAAGATTTAGAACACTCTAGATGGGGAATATGTTTGTATAGTCCTAACAAGCATAAATATACATACAAATGTGGAACAATATTAGTCAAAAATAAATAAAATGCATTTAGGTAGGCTGCTGAATTGTATTTTCATGTGATTGTATAAGCAGTCTGGGGTTGTCTTGTGAATTATAACGTGCATTAGCTAAGGATGCATAAAGTTGCTGCTTACATTCTGTTCAGGAGTGTTCTAAAATGTTCCCTACATAGTCAGCCTATGAGGTTTAGAGACAGATATGCAACTGAATAGATTAAAAAATAAATAATCAGACATAAAGGTGATTTCACATTTTATTGTGATTAAACCATATTATATACGTGACACACAGTCTGATTGTACGTGTTCCTGTTGGCTACAGAGATATATAGATCTGAACGTGTGTGAATGCTTCAGTAATATATAGTCGATTGTGTGTGTGTGCGTGCGCGCATTTATTCACAGAGCTGACTGAAGCTTCAGTGACTGTGATAAAGTGTTGGTTAGTGTCATGATCTCTATGTGAAAAAGTGCTTTAGACAGACAGAGAGGGAGTCAGAGTTCAGTAGGCTGTAAAGTGTGAAGTATGCGCGCGCATCACCCCGCCTCGGGCGTGTGTATGTCAGAATGCGCGTGGGCGTGCATGTGAGCGTGCTGCGTGTGTGCAGCGTCTGGCAGCGACGGCGTCTCCAGCGCTCCCTCTGAAGGGTACAGCTGCAGCAGCGCCCCCTCCTGGCTGCTCTCTTTACTGCACGACTGGCAGCTGCAGTGAAGGATGCGCTCCACTAGCTTATCCACACGCGGGGCTTCATCGCTGCCGGCGCAGTCCAGAGTCACCTGTAAACACACACAGTTTGATTCGACTGCAACAGTGTTTACTAACATGCTAAAGACAGTTTTTCAATGTTAAAGGAAGTGATTTGCAGCAATACAGTAACCAGAGGACATTCATTTCGGTGAGAGTTGTAGATCTGAGATTTTCCATATGAGCTTCAGAGAGTGTTGCTGCTGCAGTCATGCATTACGCAAAAGTGCAGCGGTGCGATGCAACCAAAGATCCCTCCCTTGAAACCTTGCATACTGCAAAGACTGTGACAACACACATGTGGGATGCAACTCTAGATGTGTTTCCATTACCTTTTAATTGCGAAATGAAAATACGCCCAATGCAAACAATTCGAAAAAGGAGTATTTTTATCGCGCCATGTTTCAGAAGTGGCTGTGTCTAGCGCGGTGGCTGCTATATACATTGACCTACCAACATCCGTTGCCATGACTTATCACGAGAGAAAAAAAAATGTACTTTTAGACGCATAACATCGGTTCATTTTTAAAATATCGCAAAAGTTTTGCGCAAATCTGTAATGGAAACCCAGCTACTGTTCACTAGCATGCTGCGACGCATTAATGCAACAATCTTTTCCACATTAAAGGTAACAATTTCCGGCAACCAGACGACATTCATGTTGGTGAAAGTTGGAGATTTGAGGGAAATATGAGCTTCGCAACCAGAGGTCATACATGGGCTGTAATGCCTCTTAAAACCTTGCAGCAAATACTGTGACAAAATGCTTGTGATGTTCCTCATTTGTAAGTCACTTTGGATAAAAGCATCTGCCAAATGAATATATGTAAATGAAATGCAAATGAGGAGAAAAACATGTCTATTTAACAAAGTTAAGAGTCCTTTTATGTTAATGTGCTGCTTGCAAAAAAGTTGTCAGTATATACACTTTTGAGACTCATGTTCTTGCCTGAATAATGATGTCGTTAACTGGACTATGCTAAATGGCTAAACATTGCCTGTTGGTAAAACTCAATATAAACTAACAACACTCCTCGCAATCACAAACTCTCATGGAAAAAATGACATTGGGTTGCTTTGTTGCTGTGAAAGTACCCTGTACTCATTTAAGGGGGAAATCTCAATGGTCTGAAATTAAAGCCAAACATGTTCTGATTGGCTGTGGTTTTGTTTTTCTTGAAATTACGCTGGAAACCCGCATGGCGTCTGGTTAGGACGCTGTGTAACGTTAGTCTACAGTAAGCGAGTGTCGGTAATGCGGGTCAGATCAGGTTGCTGTCACATTACTGCAGGTCTTTGTCAACACAAGCCCGAGTCTGTTTTATTTACCAAACGTGAACTGCTTTCTATTAAAGCCAGATTGTATAAAAGAACATAATAAGTAGCAGAGAGTGGCCCCTTTGAGTCAGCGGATAACGCTAGGAGAGGTCTCGCAAACAGAACATGATGTTTCTGTGTAAATATAGCAAAACCTTTTCAAGTCGAACTGAACCTCCACATTCTTTGTGCGTCACAAGGTTTAATTAGCACCAATACAACGATTCCCAGAGCTCAGCGGGTGAGAAAGAGGGCAAACAAAGTGATTATTTTCATATGTTGATATCTCGCACACACTTCCCGCGTGTTCCTCTGGCGAAATCGCCGGTGGTCAAACATTCCCGTCTTCTGCCAGGCAAAGCAAAATAAACTCCAACACTAGAGGGCAGCTGAGCAGCCAGAACTAAAGCCCTCCGCAAAATACTGTAAATACACAAAATCAACACACACTCACGCATGACAGTGAAAACACGCCGTGTTCTCTGCACAAGACAGATGAGTGTGTTTGTTGTCTTTCAACATGCCTCATAAAGAGTCACTCAAGCTCCACTGCGAGCCCATCAATCATTGTGCTGGATGTTAAATAGGTATTGCGGTCTGCTTGCAGCTCTTGGTTGTTACAGCACACCACACGACAAGACACGCGGCATGCGGCAGAACGCATTTATCACTCCGGCTGAAAGAGTAGCTGCACGGGACGTGTTCTCAAATGTTTTGAGAATTCACCGTCACGCCAGAGAACTCACACACAAATCACTTGAATCACGGTATTACCGCAGTTTTGAGTAGTGCATACGTCAATTTGGATGCATTATTTCTACTATTTTTACAATTGCAGCACAAATATGGTAATTTAGTCAAAATATCTGTGATGTTTACCATTTTCACTATTGCTACAAAAGTGACCATTTGGATGCAGCATTTTTGTTTTTATTATTGCATCACAAATGCAATCATTTGGACTCAGTATTTCTGCAGTTTTCACTATTGCTGCACAAATGTTATCCTTTACTTGCAATATTTCTGTAGTGTGTCATTTTCACTATTGCAACAAAAAAGATAAATTGGACGCATTCAATCTTCAATATCCAATAACAAATCACAAAATCTACAATCAACATTCAATATTTCTGCAGTTTGCCATTTTTGACTTCATTGTTGACTAAGTATTTCTGCAGTTTTCACTACTGCTGCAGAAATGTTAACATTTACTCTCAATATTTCTGCAGTTCCCTATTTTCACTACTGCAGCACAAATATGATCATTCACTCTCAACATTTCCACAGTTTGCCATTTTCACGATTCCAGCAAAAGTGACTATTAGATGCAGCACTTATGCAGTTTTCACTATTGTAGCACAAATATGACAATTTTGATGCAGTCTTTTTTTAATTTTCATGCAGTGTTTCTGCAGTTTTTACTACTGCAGCACAATAATTATAATTTCTTCGCAGTATATTCTGCCATCTTCAGTTTTCACAACTGCATCAAAAGTGACCATTTGGATGCAGTTTTCACTACTGCAACACAAATATTATAATGTATTCATAATATTTCTACAATTTTCACTAATGCAGCTCAAGCATGGCAGTTTGGACACTATATATCTGCTGCTTTTACTATTGCAATATACTGTATGCAATCCAAAGAAACGTTGTTTTGGCGTGAACCTTTTTAAGTCTGGCTAATAAAAGTGTTTGTAGTTCACACAGTGAGATTAACGATGACACACTCACCACCTCCCACTGCGTCTGCGCCGGCATGCAGGAGTCACAATGGACCAGAGACTCGGTGGATTGTGGGAAGGTGTTGGGCACACTGTAGCTGAAACACTGACCCAGACAGGCCCTGAGAAACACAACACAACACTGTCAGAACCATCTACACAGCACACAACACACGTGATAGTTGCTGCACTGCTCAAGTATGGAAATATTCAACAGCTGAATGTTTATTTTGGTCAAACGAACTCAGAGAAACATTCAAGAATTCCCTAAACTGGACAACAGCGTGTGTGTGTGTGTGTGTGACCTGTTTTGGATGGATCGTGGCGTGCAGCCCGTGTGTCCGACGATCTGCGTGATGTTTTTGGCTTCACACCAGGCACTTTTGTCAGGGAAGAGCGCGAGGCGGTTGATGTGAGCGTGAGGAGCCGCGCCGCAGAACTCAAGCAGCAAACACGCGAACAGAACGCGCAGCCACATCGCCGAACCTGAAAAGACTGCAAATCATTTGAAATCAGAGTTCAGAAGAATGCGTCTGCTGCTTTTCTAAACCTCATATATCTTGTTTTATTAGAGCAGTTCCCTCTGCTGAATGTTCTGGACTCGCTCTGGCCGGTTTCGCACCGATGGAGAGTAATCAACTCTTCACATGGCCAGAAACTGGCGCACAATCACAGAACGAGGCACAAGAACAATGTAGTTCACTCGGTCCAGAACACCAGAGAGAGAGAGACAGGCAGAGAGAGAGACAGACAGAGTCTGATACCACCTGACTCTAATAAAGCATGCGTCTTAAAAGCCTCCTCTGTTTTATGCCAAAGCGAACAGACGCAGTTTAAACAGCATGTCCACAAGAAACCAAAGCCCTGCTTTCATAAAAAAAACACTACCAACGGATCCAATGTTACATTTCAAAGAGAAACAGAAAGAGAGACAGACAGACACAAAAAGTCTCTTTTAGTTATGTAACATTAAAAGTACTTCTCAACTTAAAGTTCAAGAACAAGCAACACTGATTACCAACCAATTAAACAGAGCTAATGAAGTCAAAAAACACTTCAGCAGAGTTCAGTGAGGAGATCCGAGGCAGACTCACGGTTTCTCGAGCGTCTCTGTGTCTGGTGTCCCGCTGACGGATCTCATATGGTGATTAACGGATGATTCGCCCTGTTATGACCCGCTGGAGTTAAACAATTACATCACCAACACACACACACAGTCAGAAGAAACGCAATGAGTCGCTCCGTGTCTCTCAAACACACAGCCAGCGGAGCCGTTCGCTGCAGTCTGCCCAGCGCCGAGTGTGTGTGTGTGTGTGTGTGTGTTTTGGGGGCGGGTCAGATGTGAGGTGTGTGTGTGTGTGTGTGTGTAGGCGGGCAGATGATGATGCTGGTGTATTTGGCAGGTCAGAATCTCCTGCAATCTGATCTGAATCTTCACCAGCATCCAGAACAAACTCAAACTCTCAGTATGTGATCCCTGTCTCTTGGTTTTAAAGTGATCTGAGCTTCCGCTAGGACAAAAACCACCATGTTTCTACCGTCTGATACCATCGCGGCACTTTATAAAGGAGGCCAACATTGAGTTTCAAATGGAATGATAACTTAAAACATCTTGTTTCACACTTTCTGTCTTCAGTGGAACACAAATGAAGATGTTTATCAGAATGTTCACACTGCACTTTTTCACTCAAAGTTGCTGAACTGCAAAAATGACCAGAAAAGTAGTGCTTTATACAATAAAAATTGTTTCAAAGCAGCTTTTCACAGTAAAAAAGCAGTGTCAGTGTCAAAACACTCTTCATTTTGCATATTTTCATATTGCAACTTCAAAATAATGTAGCATTGTTAAATTAAATTACTCAGTGACTTCATTTGATAGTTTCAAGTTTAGCAAAATGTATCAGTTTTACTGCATATGAATTGTCTTTAAAGCATCAGAAAGCTCTTCAGATCGTAACCGTCGTCTGAAGAATGGTTCACTAGATTCTAAAAAGAATGCATTTTTGATTTTACAAATGCAAGATACAAGCCAGTGGAATAATAATAAAAGATGCAAGGTTTAGAGATGTTTCCAAACTGTTCTTTTCATTTGAGCACTGCATTTTTAGTACGCCATGTCATGTCAACAGTAAGTGTGATTATATTGTGTGAGGAACTGATAGAAAATCTTTTGCCAAAGTTCTCACATCACATTACTTCAGAACAACTGGACAACTTTTATCATAGTTTTTTTTTTTACCTTTCTGGAGTTCAAGAGCCTCTGCTCACTTTCACTAGATGTACAAGAGCAGCATGAACATATGGCTAAATATCTTCCGCAGAAGAAAGAAAGTCAAAATAGGTTTGAAACGACATGTGGGCGAGTAAATGATGACAGGACGTTCATGTTTTATCTGAACTGTCTCTTTAAGATTCAGATCAATCAATCGACATGTGCTGTGATGCATGAACGTTTTGAATTCCTGCGCTGTCATGCCGTGTGTGTGTGTGTGTGTGTGTGTGTGTGAGAGAGAGAGGGATTAACGCGCTCCCGCAGAATCTGTCAGACAGGCAGCGACACGTTCACCTGTCTGTCTCTCTGCAGGTGAGGCTCTGGCATCAGCACACACTCATGTTCTCTCACCTGTTAGTAATAAGTTCTGAGCTCCGACTGCAACTGGCTTTCTGGAACATTCCTGACATTCTGCTGCACCAGGGGGCTGTTATATCTATCTATCTATCTATCTACATATATATATATAAACACGCACACTTAATACATAAAAACACAAACACACACATACACTCTCATATGAACATAATCACAGCAGCTTATCAGAGCCTGCAGCGGTGTGTATGGCATGTGTTTGCGGTCATGTTGGAGTGTTAATATGGCAGACTAGCGTTTGATTTCTGTAATCTGTTCATCAGGAGGGTTTCAGCCGTCTCTCTCTCTCTCTCTCTCTCTCTCCTGCAGGTGCTGAATCTGGCTCTGATTCCAGAGCAGCGGGAGTCCGGCTCACACACTCATTAGCACACAAAACACACACACAGTAAGCACTTCATCATGCACTCAAACACGATGCCTGTTCGCCTGTCAGACTCACGGCGTTCATTCAGCAGATGGAAGTGATGAAAACCAGCAGTGATGATGATGATGATGATAAAGAGGCTCTTCTACCGGTCATGTGAGAGAGAGATGGACAGATAAATATATAAACACACACACTGACTCATGATGAAACTCTGAAATCACACACATGTAAGTCCGGGAATGATGTAGAGAGGAAAACATGTGACTCAAATGAAAACCCTCTCAAATCTGTGCTTCTTCTGTGTCTAGATTCCAGCTCTGACCAGGCTGGACATTCATGAGGTGCATCATGGGATGCTTTTATGTCATAACAAAATTACTAAAACTATTAAAACCAACATTAAATCAGAAAATGTAAAAATAAAGGCTCAAAATATATTAAATACTACAATACTATACATAAATTAGACTAAAATGATGCTGTTTTAAACATTTATCATTCAAATCAGACAGCAAATAATATCAGTGCCAGAACCCACATACACACATTTTAATAATATTTTTAACAGTTCAGTGATGTGCTTTAATGTGCTTAACCCGCGGACTAAAAAACAACCTGTGGGCAACAGAGTAAAAGTAGCTCAATTCTGTGGTAAAATCTGCTGTTTTATTTTAGGGGAAAAATATTAAATATTTTATTAAATCAAATAAATAAATAAACTGTATATTATTTATTCGATTTAAAAAAAAAAATTATATTATTCTCATATTTATACAATATTTAATAATAATACATAAACATTTAATATCATATGTAATTGTTGTTGTTTTACTATCGGATACAACTCTCTCTCTCTCTCTCTCTCTCTCTCTCTCACACACACACACACACACATGTGGCCAGCATGTTTTAATGTCAGTCGGGTGGGGGGGGGTATGGGTTCTGACAGTGACCTCTGACCTCTAAACCTGTAAACAGCACATGTCAGCCACACGCCTCATGAACGAGAGTGAAGGTAAATAAGTCGGTTAGCAGCACTGAGGAGAGAATTTACTGCATAACAAATGCATGAATTTCAGTTCAAATAGAATAAAATTACATCATTAACCTGTAAAAAAATTGTTTGGGGATGGAATGTTTTGTTGGAGACCGTACCATGGTATTACCGTGTTTTACCAGGCATTTGTTTAGCACATACATGTTAATCATGCTGTACCGTAGTAGCACTATAGTATCACCACAGTAAAGGCTTGATGAAGAGCTCGTCCGAACACAAAGCCTGTCAGAAGAGCCGCACCCAGAAACTCTCTCTGCGCTCCTCTAATTGGATTCAGAGTCGCTGAGCACGGCGTCCCGCTGCTGCACCGATTACACAACTTACAAATGTCAAACAAAACCGCAAAACACCAAACAACATCCCCTCGACTTCATTAGAGAGGGAAATACCACCAAACTCACCGGATCCAGCTGCTCCCCCTCAGACCGGGGAAAACAACAACTACACACTGCATACAAGCTTTAGAAACAATAAATGAACACAGTAGACCTTGTTATACACCTGATTTTTAACGTAAAAACAGACATGGGCATTTGTAACTTGAAAACGTCAAATTGAGTGCAGGGCATTTTGGGAAACAGTTTTTCACGCAGAGTGCACAGAATGCATACTGCAGAAATAGTAAAACAGATTCACTGCAACTGAGTGGCGCAACAAAACAAAACTGACTGCTTAGATTTATGTCAGAAATGTAAGATATAAACAGAATTTCATTAAACTCATAATTCTGTCCATTTTCCCTGAATTCTGATTTCACACAACAAAATTTTACGTCTCACAATCCCGCAATACATAAATTACGACTTAAAATCTTACAACACATCTCACAATCCTGACTTTTTCTTGCAATTGAGTTTACATCTCGCAATTCGGACTTAACATTATTCAATGGTGACTTTTTTCTTACAATTCCGATTTTACATTGATTTAATATCTCACAATTCTGACTTTTTTTTTACAATTCCAAGTTTACATCTCGCAATTCTGACTTTTTTCATACAATCACGATTTCACATCTCGCAATTCAGGCTTTTTTCTTACAATTCCAAGTTTACATCTCGCAGTTCTGACTTTTTCTAAGTTTACTCCGATTTTACATCTCGCAATTCTGACTTTTTTCTTACAATTCTGATTTTACATCTCGCAATTCTGACTTTTTTCGTACAATTCTGATTTTACATCTCGCAATTCTGACTTTTTTCTTACAATTCTAAGTTTACATCTCGCAATTCTGACTTTTTTCCTACAATTCTGATTTTACATTTCGCAGTTATGACTTTTTTCTTGCAATTCTAAGTTTACATCTCGCAATTCTACCTTTTTCTTACAATTCCGATTTTAAATCTCGCAATTCTGACTTTTTCCTTACTATTCCGATTTTACATCTCGCAATTCTGACTTTTTTCGTACAATTACAATTTTACATCTCGCAATTCGGACTTTTTTCTTACATTTTTGATTTTTCATCCTGCAATTCTGACTTTTTTCCTTACTATTCCGATTTTACATCTCGCAAATTCTGACGTTTTTCTTACAATTCCGATCTTACAATTCTGATTTCAATTCTCGCATCTTGCAATTCCAATTTTACATCTCGCAAATTCTGACTTTTTCTTACAATTCTGATTTCAATTCTCGCAATTCTGACTTTTTTCTTACAATTCTAAGTTTACATCTCGCAATTCTGACTTTTTTCCTACAATTCTGATTTTACATTTCGCAGTTCAGGCTTTTGCAATTCTGATTTTACATCTCGCAATTCTGACATTTTTCGTGTTCTTACAATTCCGATTTCACATCTCGCAGTTCTGACTTTTTTCTTACAATTCCGATTTAACATCTCGCAATTCTACTTTTTTTCTTGCAATTCTCATTTTACATTTCGCAATTCTGACTTTTTTCATACAATTCTGATTTTACATTTCGCAATTCTGACTTTTTTCTTACAATTCTAAGTTTACATCCTGCAATTCTGACTTTTTTTCTTACAATTACAATTTTACATCTCGCAATTCAGACTTCTTGCTTACAATTCTGATTTTACATCTAGCAATTCTGACTTTTTTCTTACAATTCTAAGTTTACATCTCGCAATTCTGTTTTTTTTCCTACAATTCCGATTTTACATCTCGCAATTCTGACTTTTTTCATACAATTCTCATTTTACATCTCGCAATTCTGACTTTTTTTCTTACAATTCCAAGTTTACATCTCGCAATTCTGACTTTTTTCCTACAATTCCGATTTTAAATCTCGCAATTCTGACTTTTTTTCTTACAATTCCAAGTTTACATCTCGCAGTTCTGACTTTTTTTTCTTACAATTCCGATTTCACATCTCGCAATTTCTGACTTTTTTCTTACAATTCCGATTTAACATCTCGCAAATTCTACTTTTTTCTTACAATTCCAAATTTTACATCTCGCAATTCTGACTTTTTTCATACACTTCTGATTTTACATCTCGCAATTCAGGCTTTTTTCTTACAATTCCGATTTCACATCTCGCAGTTCTGACTTTTTTTTACAATTCCGATTTTACATCTCGCAGTTCTGACTTTTTTCTTACAATTCCGATTTTTAACATCTCGCAATTCTACTTTTTTTCTTACAATTCCAAGTTTACATCTCGCAGTTCTGACTTTTTTCTTACAATTCCGATTTCACATCTCGCAGTTCTGACTTTTTTTTTACAATTCCGATTTCACATCTCGCAATTCTGACTTTTTTCTTACAATTCCGATTTCACATCTCGCAGTTCTGACTTTTTTCTTTACAATTCCGATTTAACATCTCGCAATTCTACTTTTTTTTTCTTACAATTCCAAGTTTACATCTCGCAATTCTGACTTTTTTCATACAATTCCGATTTCACATCTCGCAATTCAGGCTTTTTTCTTACAATTCCAAGTTTACAGTTTACATCTCGCAATTCTGTTTTTTTTCCTACAATTCCGATTTTACATCTCGCAATTCTGACTTTTTTCATACAATTCTCATTTTACATCTAGCAATTCTGACTTTTTTCTTACAATTCTAAGTTTACATCTCGCAATTCTGACTTTTTTCTTGCAATTCTGATTTTACATCTCGCAAATTCTGACTTTTTCTTACAATTCTGATTTCAATTCTCGCAATTCTGACTTTTTTCTTACAATTCCGATTTCACATCTCCCAGTTCTGACTTTTTTTCTTACAATTCCGATTTAACATCTCGCAATTCTACTTTTTTCTTACAATTCTGAGTTTACATCTCGCAATTCTGACTATTTTCATACAATTTCCGATTTCACATCTCGCAATTCAGGCTTTTTTTCTTACAATTCCAAGTTTACATCTCGCAGTTCTGACTTTTTTCTTTCACAATTCCGATTTCACATCTCGCATGTTCTGACTTTTTTTCTTACAATTCCGATTTAACATCTCGCAATTCTACTTTTTTCTTACAATTCCAAGTTTACATCTCGCAATTCTGACTTTTTTTCTTACAATTCCGATTTCACATCTCGCAGTTCTGACTTTTTTCTTACAATTCCGATTTCACATCTCGCAGTTCTGACTTTTTTTTTACAATTCCGATTTCACATCTCGCAATTCTGACTTTTTTTCGTACAATTCCGATTTCACATCTCGCAGTTCTGACTTTTTCTTACAATTCCGATTTTAACATCTCACAATTTCTACTTTTTTTCTTAGAATTCTAAGTTTACATCTCGCAATTCTGACTTTTTTCATACAATTCCGATTTCACATTCGCAATTCAGGCTTTTTTCTTACAATTCCAAGTTTACATCGCAAAGTTCTGACTTTTTTCCTTACTATTCCGATTTTACATCTCGCAAATTCTGACGTTTTTCTTACAATTCTGATTTCACATCTCGCAATTCTGACTTTTTTCTTGCAATTCTCATTTTACATCTCGCAATTCTGACTTTTTTCGTACAATTACAATTTTACATCTCGCAATTCAGACTTTTTTCATACAATTCTCATTTTACATCTAGCAATTCTGACTTTTTTCGTACAATTCAGATTTTATATCTCGCAATTCTGACTTTTTTCTTACAATTCTACGTTTACATCTCGCAATTCTGTTTTTTTTTTTACAATTCTGATTTTACATCTCGCAATTCTGACTTTTTTCGTATAATTCTGATTTCACATCTCGCAATTTTGACTTTTTTCGTACAATTCTGATTTTACATGTCATAATTCTTACTTTTTCTCGCAATTCTGACTTCTGTCTCTGAGTTTTTCTGAGTTTACATTCTTGAAATTCTTTTTTGTCATGAAAAAAACCTTTTTTCTGCGATTCTGAAAGTGCAGTGCATTGTGGGAAACAGTATTTCACGCAGAGTACACAGTAGGCATACTGCTGAAACAGTAGAACAGACAGTGTATACACTGAAAGTGAGTGACGCAATAAAACAAAACAGACAGCTAAGATGATTAGAACAGCAATGCTGTAGTTTTGTCGAATCATTTGCACAGTTTCAGTGTCTCTCTGAGGCCAGATCTCAGAGCATAAGAGCTTCAAGACTGTAGTTTGGCAGAGCGTGAGTCTAAACACAAACACACACACACACACACACACATGTGCGAGCTGCAGCCCTGAGGGTAAAACCGCTCTCTAATCCTTCATTTCTCCATCCGTCCTGCTCATATTATCAGTCTGCCATTTTTTTTCACTTCTCGTCTTTTTTGCTTGAGATGTTTTACGATTCAATCTCGTCCAGGACAGAGAAGTTAAATCAAACACATTAAAAACATGTGTGGCTCTGACCCTGACACGCCAGCACACACACCGAACACACAGCAAGGCCCGAAACAAACCACGTCAGCTAGCTACACAAGAAAAGTGACCGCAACTCATAATGCGCCGCATTTTTAGCGTGGTCGCATTGTTCGGCGCAACTCGAAGGAACTCTGTCGCCCCCTTGAGTACTGCGGTTTACTGCAAGAGTGCACACTAAGTATAAACAACAACAACAAGACAAGACAAAGCATGCGCAGAAGTTCCTGCGTCGAGGCCTGAAGCTTCGAGCTGCAGCAGTTTGACTGACACATGCATTCATAACACACCGTCAGAGCCAGAAACAAGATAAAACCCCATGTCACGAGACATCAACTTTAGAGAGAGAAGTGGAATGAAGCAGCTCAGGGTTTTAATTACAGCAGACATGCCTGGACCGATCCAAACGGCCCTGGATTAATCACTCCATCACATTTTACTGAGAAATATTCACATTTATAACCAGCTGAAACGGTCAGGAAACCTTTACCTAAAACACCTAATACACGCTGACAAGTTAATAACGTGAATTTTAATTTAGTTATCACTGTAACAAGCCACCAAGACGTTTATATAATGATATAATCATCTTTATGTGTTAATTTATTGTGTGTTGGGTTTGTTTTAACAATTTAAGAGCCTGTTCATACACAGAAAAATCTGAATCCTGATGTGAAACTATTATTGATTAAAGCAGTTCATTTATTTTTATTGTCTCATTCATTTCAATTGCTTAAAGTTTGACAATATATTAAGCCAAAAGTGATTAAAACAGTTAATAAAAATATTTAAATGATTAATTGTTTTACTTACTGTTTTTTTCTCAAACATCATGTATTTATATAAAAAAAAAAGTTACTAATTTTGACAATACATGAAACTAATAGTGATTAAAAGTTAATAAAATAAATAAAAGGTAAATAATTAATTGTTTTATGTATTGTTTATTTTCTCTCAAAAATTATTTATTTATGAAAAAGGTTATGAATTTTGGCAGTATATGAAGTTAATAGTGATTCAAAGTTACTAAAAATAAATAAAATGTAAATAATTGTTTATTTTCTCTCAAAAATCATGTATTTATTTATGAAAAACGTATGAATTATGACAACAGTGGTAGTGGTTCCATTAACTTCTGGCTTGTTTTTGTTTAGATCTTATATTTTGTAATGTTATATTTTTAAATTATATTTTACTTGAATCATAATCAAATACAGTGCAAAAAGAACAAGGGAAATATAAAGTGCAAAAAATATATAAAATACATATAAAACAAAAGCTTTAGAATTTCTATTGTTTAAAAAAACAAAAACACCCCTCTGGTCTTGTGTTCTCATGATTGAAATGATTTCAAGATGAGTATTTCAACATATCATAATAATAAATGAGGGTGGTGTTATTGTTTCGTGCTCTCTGCCGCCCTCTACCGCCCGCCCCGCGCTCCGCTCTCCGCCCTCGTCGCTTCACCACGCCCCTCTTCTTCTATATTTGGTCATGCCTTACTAAAGCGCCTGTGATTGGTCCTCGCGGCATGGAGCCGAGTGACCCGGATTTGCAAGCGCCGCCGTGCGTCGCGCCCCTCCCCCGCAGGATCCCGGATGAGGAAGTGCAGCGCTGACAGGGCTGGGTTCCGTCAGAGAGTCGAAGCCGAACCGCGTCCAGACCGACCCGAACAGAGCCGCACCGCGAGCCGAACCCGCCTCCGCAGCCTCCAGTCCCGCAGAGAACGCCACCGAGCGCCGCAAACATGGTAAGATCCGCCGCGGACGCGCGTTGAGCCCGATGCCCGTTTTAGGAAGCGCCGCGCCGCGCCGCGCGCAGTACACACTGCAGTACACACTAAACACCCGAACAACACTAGAACAGAACACTGAGTCCAGTAGCGCGGGGTTCAGAGTTTGTTCGGGTGTAATGCTGCAGTTTCTCGGGTTAGTGTTTAAATGTTTTAGTATTAGAGTCACTCGGAGAGTCTCGCAATTCTGAGGATTAGTATTTATATATATTTTATTTATGAGTTTAGTATTTGCATATTTTTTTTATAATAATATAATTTTTTTTAAAGCATATCATCATAATCCTCATCAGTAATCATAATGACAGCGCTGTGTAAAATAAGTGTTTATTTCATCATATTTCAGTGTTTATCTGTCAGGCAGTCCTCCACTCTTATTATTGAAACTCCTCTAATTCAGGTGTTTAAGGCTGGTTTGAGGGTTTAAAGGAGTAGTTCACTTCTAGAATGGTTTACTCTTCCTCGTGTCACCCCAGATGTTCATGTCTTTCTGTCTTCGGTCAAAGAAGTGAAGGTTTGTGAGGAAAACACTCCAGGATTTTCCTCCTTATGATGGACTTCTCTGGGAAGTGGACAACGGGACGAAGGTCCAAATCAGAGTTTCAGAGCGTCTTCCAGGAGCTCGTCAGCATCCCGGCCGAGGAATCAGAGTCTTATCTAGAGGAACCATCGCTCGTTTACTAAAACAAATAAAAATATAAACCCTATATTAAGGGCTGTGAAAAAAATCGAATGTGATTTTCATGCGCATCTCTTCAGTAAAGACGCTCATATCTCCAGCACGTGCGTTCAGATCAGGGTTGCCAGGTTTTCACAACAAATCCTGCACAGTTGCTTCTCAAAACTAGTCCAAAACTAGCCCAATCACGTTTCGTTCCGGGCGATAAAATATAATGTTATTGGTCAGGGTTCCCTTGGTAATATTCACATTTTAGGGTCTAAATATAATGTTATTGGTATTGGGGTCGCTTCAACCCGCGGACATGAAAAACAACCGCAGACTTGGCAACACTGGTTGGCGTTTACTACACAGAGCCATAATTCTCCGACAATCTACACAAAATCGATTTTAACATCGCAGGATGCGATTCTTTCGCGATTTTGTGTAGCTTGTCGATGGACTACGGCTCTGTGTAGTAAATGCCAACCAACCAGTGTTGCCAAGTCTGCGGTTGTTATTCATGTCCGCGGGTGGAAGGGACCCCAATACCAATAACGTGATGTTTAGCCCCTAAAATGTGAATTTTACCAAGTGAACCCTGCCAAAAAACGTATATTTTACACCCCGGGATGCAATTTTTATCAGTAAAACCTCCTGGAAACGTGATTAGGGTAGTTTTTTGGACTAGTTTTGAGAAGCAACTGGCAGGATTTGTTGTGTAAACCTGGCAACCCTGATCTGAACGCACGTGCTGGAGATATGAGCGTCTTTACTGATGAGGTGCGCAATCGCAATTGATTTTTTGCACAGCCCTAGTTTATATAGTTTTTAGCTGGACTCGTGATCACGCTGGAAGGGTGTTGGCGTCTGATGGTTTGAAGTGGTATTTTTAGGGTTTAGTGTTTGAGGGTTTTAGTATTAATGTTTTGGGTTCGGGAGTTTAATACTGTGGAGTTTGTTTTAAGGGCTAGTATTTCAGGGTTTAGTGTTTATAAATCTGAGTTTATCTGTCAGAGGGATACGAGTGTTTGAAGGGTTGAGTGTTTGTTTGGTTTAGTGTCTAGTATTTGAAGTACTTTAGTTGGGTTTGGCTGAAGGTGTTGGTGGTTCTGAATGTTTTGTCGAGGTGTTCAGATGGTGTTTGATGGTTTCAGTATTTGTCTGGGTCTTCTTGAATGTAGTATTTGAGGTAGTTTAGTGTTCGGAGGGATTGTTTTGTTATTTTAGGGATGCGTTGGATGGTTTGTTGGGGATGTTAGTGTTTGAGGGTTTAAGGTGGTATTTTTTGGAGTTTATTATTAATATTTATTTCAGTGTTTGAGGGTTTTAGTTAGTACTAGACCGGTATGTACATCATTGTCATCCGCATCATTAGCGTTGGTTTGAAACTCTACTGCAGCGTTGAGTGTTTATTTCAGTTTTGACGTGTTTCTGTTTAGCTGTGACTGGTGTTGATCTCAGTATTTAATCATCAGCTCCGTCGACTCTCACCGGATCTCCTGTAGTTTGGTGTTCAGGGTGTTAGTGTCGCAGTGTTTCGGCGGATGGAGCCGTTGGATATTTCTGGAGAGGAACAGCAGGTTCTTTTCACTTGTGCTTGAAGTGAAGCTCGGTGTGTCTGAGAAACTTTAGCAGCGTGTTTAGATGTTCTGCTGGAGCAGACGGCACGGAGCAGGTGGCTAGGCTCAGGGGTCGCGTCTGCCTGTGACCTTTGACCCCGCACACTCACACAGAGTGTAAACGCGGTGTCAGGAGCCGGAGCTGTCGCTGACGCGGAGCCGCTGCGTTCAGGGTTTTGTGTTTGTCCAGCAGTACCAACGAGTTTTTGAGGTTTACTCTCGGATGGGAAACTAGAACTATCCATTCAGCTGGTCGTGTTGAGCAGACGACTAACAGGAAGTTTGAGGACGTTTGTTGTTCTTGGCCTGGACGAGGGTTCCAGACTAGGGTTTGAGGAGATGATTATAGCGACGGCCGCGCTGAATTAACTCCGTTAACAACTGATGAGAGGAATTTAAGTGGAATTCTGATAAATGTAAACATTCTCATGTTCATTTTGAGTTGAGGTTTTTCATGTAAAAATTAAAATTTTAAATCATAAGTGTTAACTAAAACTGAAACTACTCAGGTTTTTTCAAGTAATTTTAAGTAACTTCAACTTAAAAGTTTAACTAAACTACTGAAACTTTTCCTTAATTGAAATAAAGATGAAAAGTCTTAGAAAACGTGGCACACAAAATGTAAAAATGTTTTTTTTTTCTTTCAAGTTTTATTTTCTTATTTGTGTCTGTTTGTTCATCTTTATTTTTTACTTAATGAGTTTTAGTCATTTTAGTACTTAAACATAAATTATTTCAATCAAAAAAAACCA
>NC_056593.1:431170-453670 GCF_018340385.1 Cyprinus carpio
TCATGCTGTGGCTCCAGACCACCAAAACCGGCTCCGGCACCATGAACCTGGGCGGCAGCCTCACCCGACAGGTACCGCTTTTTAACCCCCCCCGCCGTCTACTTATAGCTCTCAGTGGAGTCATGTGACTGCCTCGGGTTACCCTCTCTGTGTGTGTGTGTGTGTGTGTGTGTGTGTGCAGATGGAGAAAGACGAGACGGTCAGCGAATCCTCTCCTCACATCGCTAACATCGGCCGCCTGGTGGAGGTGATTCTCTCACGCAGACGCAGGTTTAGCTCTCGTGTGTCGTCACACACACTCAAACTCTCTCACTACATGGAGAACAAGATCCGCTCCACTCTCAACGAGATCTACTTCGGCAAGACCAAGGACATCGTCAACGGCCTGAGGTACGTCTCGGGAATCAAAACACAATACCATCGGTTTCCAGTCGCTGTGCACCACAACCGATTCATTTGAACGAACTGACTCACTGATTCAGAATCCATCTGCTGAATCACTGAATTGGTCAACACTTATTGATTCACTCATATATCTGAACTCAGAATGAACCATGAAATCTTACAGTACTTTAAATCCATGTCCTTATTTACTGATTCAGTTCAGTTCAACTCAAATCACATATCTCACAAAACAAAACAAAACAACCTACAGTTGCACTTGAGATTTGAATCAGTGTCGTTACACATTTACTGATTCATGCTTTAAATTACATTTCTTTAACATATATATATGATATATATGTTATATATATATATACACACAAATATAAAAAAAAAATATATAATATATATATAATATAAAATATAATATAATATATAAATATATTCATTTTCTATATTTAAAGTGCACCCTAAATATTTGTCATGATCGCCAAATTCAAAGATAAATGCAATATAAATTAGCTAAAACATTTAGACCTCCTGAGGTTGACAACATATTTCTGAAGATTTCTTTTTCTGCTTTTTTTTTTTTTAAATAATAATTTTTTTTAAATACATTTATTATTTCAATTATTAAGTTTATTATTAAATTAATTATTTATTCTTAATAGTATAGTCAATTTCAAATTCTTTATACTACCTGAGTTTATTATTTCAGTGATTCGTTGAACTGATTCGAACAGTGACTTCTGAGTTTGTGAGTCGTCCTGAATGAATCATTCTCGTCAGTGAATCAGACTACATCGGTCGTGTTGTTTATTGCGCACAGCCAGCGAAAAATACTCAATAGACCGACGTGTTTTCCTTCTATGAATCAGAAAGTGTACATTTGTAGCCTCCATGTTTCTCATTTGAATGTCCCGTACAGTTTTTAGTCACTTATCATGTTAGCAAATATACTTGTTGATATTTTAGTGTGTTTGTTTGACTGTACATACAGATTCTGATTGATTTCGTTCCTCGTTGATTCCCATCGCTCCTAGTGCTGGTTCTGTTGAGGTGTCCTCATGTCTGTCTCTTTACTCGTCTGTCTGTGGTTTGTTGTCGTCGGGCTGCAGATCTATCGAGTCTCTTCCTGATAATCAAAAGTACCGCCAGCTGCAGCGGGAGCTCTCTCAGGTTCTGACCCAGCGTCAGATCTACATTGACTAGGGTCAGCTGTTTGTGTGTGTCTGCCTGCAGTGACCTCCTTAACAAACACACTAACTGCATGCAGGTGCATTCTGGGTACAGCTCGTCAACATTAATGAGCACAGTTGTTTTCTCTCAAGTCTTAATCATTATGAAGTGATAGTGTTTGTTATAGTTTTTAAAATTATAATTTATATTATAATAATATAAAAATCATATCAATAACAATCAGCAAATAAAAAAGCAAATAAAATACAAAACAAAATAAAATAATCACCAAGTATCCCAGTTTAGGATTAAAAGTCCTTCATTATGCATATAATCATTTTGTTTTTGGTTATTGTTGGTATTTTGGTTCCCATATTCCTCTTATCTGTTTGAATGAGCAGCTGAAATAAAGTGTATACATTTCAAAATAAAAGTCCCTAAGTATCTCAGGCTTGTTTAGGATTAAAAGTCCTTCATTGTGAATAGAATGTTTTTATCCAGGTTATTATTGGTATTTTGGACACACAATAAACAGTATGACATTTAACATTTACATTTTAAAACATAAGTCTTGAGTATTTGTTTTGCAGTTGTGCCTGTTTAATGAAGTAAAAGATTCTGAGATTCCGTCTTTATTTTGAGATTGTATCCGTTTGTTTTGTAACAGCATGTGGTGTTCATTTTATTTGATTTTGTTTGATTCAAATTAAGGTCTTTAGTTTGATTTTAAAACTCCCCAGAAAACCTGTTCTCTGTACGAGGACGAATAAAAGTGTGCGATGTTTCGAAGCCTGTCTCACTCTCTCATCCCTCGGTTTATTCGTGTTTTTCAGGAGCGTTCAGACGCTGGCGGATAAATCGAAGCAGGAGGCTCTGAAGAACGACCTGATGCAAGTGCTCAGCCAACGCAGCAAACAGCAAAGCTAGAGACGATCCCCTGCCCGTCTCTCTCTCTCTCTCTCTCTCCGTCTGTCTCACTCTCTGTCTCTCAACCTCACAGCTGTCTGTCTCCATCTGTGCAAAACAAACGAAAAAGGAGAAAAGGCTACGCTTATTGTTTTTGTATTTCAGCTCGCGTTTCACTGCACCCGTCTCTCTGTAATCATGTAGTATTAAGACAGCGTCTGATTGGCTCTCGGTGACATCTCAACAGTGGGGGGGGCGGGTCCCCCCCCTCTTCGCCAGTGAGTTCTTTTCTCCCGCCACCAGAAGAACAAGTTTTCTCGTAGTCACGTACGTGCGTCAGGAATAAACGAGGAGCGGGTGATTATATAAATATATATAAAAATACACACGTGTATGTATTATGAGCATTATCTTGCTGTTAATATGAAACTTTCTGCTTGAGTCCACGCAGACGAGTGTGTGTTTTGCGCGAGTGTGTTTAACGTGTGTTTGTCTCATTTAAGCAGCAAACATATTCCTCTCTCTGTCCATCTGGGAGCGTCAGACAGTTTCGTTGTTTTCTTCAGGGTGGACTATTTGTCAAGTTAATTTTTTTCTTTTGATCTGTTAATTTTTTTTTTTTTTTTTGTAAAGCTTAGTTTGTTAAATTAGGGCCTCCAGCAACAATAAAAAGAGGAAAAACTGTATCCGTGTGCTTTGTGTTTGTTTAAAAAGCTTTCAGGTCATTGAACGGCTCTTATCCACTTCTTCTGCTTCTCTGGTATCACAGTCTTTCTCTCTTTTTCGCACATAATCAGTAACAAGCTAATCAATAATTCATTAATGTTTATTCATTTGCTAAGAAGCCATGTCATTATCACAAATTATACACTTATCTCTCTCAACCGCTCTGCTGATTTAATCTTAATTGAATTAATAATCACGCCAAAAAGACTTTTTGTGGCTGTTGAGGGGAGGTTTACAGATTCATTCATCTAGACATGTACAGTGAGACATATCTTTATAGTCTTTATATACGGGGAAGATTGATCATGGCTTACTACCGATGAAATTAAATATGGTGTAAGAGGGCTAGCTTGTTCATGGTTAAGAAGTTATCTTAAGGATATATATCAATATGTTAGCATAAAACATGATTTATTGAAATTTACTTGTGGTGTACCACAGGGTTCAGTGTTAGGCCCTGAATGGTTTGTACTGTGTATAAATGATATTTGTAATGTGTCTAATATTAAACGTTGTATTTGTTGCTGACACAAATTTAGATTGTTCTGTGAAACATTTGGAACGGCTTCTAAATTAACATTTTAAAGAAATGGTGTGATGCTAACAGTAAACAAAGTATAATATTTAATAATCGACAAACTGTTAATCGTGAATATGTAAGTAAAAATTTTGGGTGAAATTGAACAATTATGTTGGAAAGCACATTAATAATGTTAAAATTAACTCTAGTGTTATATAAAACTAAAAATATATTGAATCAGATTTAATTAAGTATTTTGTATCGTTCTCTTATGTTAATTATTGTGTGGGAGTGTGAGGAAACTTATAACGAAAATTAACAGAAATCATGATTGTATGAATTTATAACAAGCCAGCCAATAAATTGTTGTAATAATGTTTGTGGTTTAAATTAATTAATTGACGCTCTAATTCAGTGTTCGTTACTATTACTTGATTATTTTCTGCTAATTACTCTTAATATTTATTTCGATGACTTTGGCTATTTTTATCCTCATAGAAAAAGCATGCGAGTTGCTGGGCAGATTAGAACATTTGACTTTACCATACGTGAAGTAAAATATTAATCAGTTTTACTAAACGGTCCTGTTAAATGCTTTTTATAATGGTTAAGAAGTTATCTTAAGGATATATATCAATATGTTAGCATAAAACATGATTTATTGGAAGTTAATAATATTTAATAATCAACAAACAGTTAAACGCCAATAAAATTTTTAATACTATGTTAAAAAAAAAATTTTATAATATAAAATAATAAACAAAAATTTAAAATTTAACATATAAATCAATGAAATTTAAAAATTAAGTATGTTACGTGAATTTTGAATTTTACTTATAAATCATTGAATTTTAATTATAAATCATACACAATAGCGTTAGTCAGTCATTAACAGCAAGTGGCTGATATTGTTAGTCATTAACAGCAAGTGGCTGATATTGTTAGGAATAGCGTCTCTACTAAACTCTACACCTTTGATTAACATTACTTTAAAGGTTTAGTAGATCATTTACTGGAAAACGTGTTTAATTTTTTATTGGGTGGTGAATGTTGTTGTTCCTCTTCAGTCGACAGAACAGCTCCCTCTAGCGATGATCAAATACAAGCGCACTTCACAAGCTCATTAAAATACTTCACCTGTTTCACAGCGGTGTGTAAATATAAAAACATTCAAAATGTAAATGTTATTATGTACCACAGAAAAACACTAATTCAGAACTGAAATCCCAGCTTTCTGTGAGGTGAAACGGAAGAAAGACATATGCGCTGACGCGCTCCGGACAGCAGGAGGCGCCACAGCAACATCAAACACTTCTGGAGGTTATAAATGTAGAGACGAGTGTCTTGTTTACAGAGCCAAGCAGAAACAACCCTGAAAATCACACAAATAAAAGTCTGTATTAACATAAACATCTTAAAGACATCTTCTATTTGTATATCCTGTATACGAGGCATATTTTTTCGAAATTGACTTTTGTAGGACAAAACATCTTAAAGACATCTTGAATTTGTCATATACAAATAGAAGATGTCTTTAAGATGTTTGTGATGTAAAACTGACATGTTAAAGAAATACAGGATATACAAATAGAAGATGTCTTTAAGATGTTTGTGATGTAAAACTGACATGTTAAAGACGTCTATCAGATGTTTGTACACAGCAGATGCTTTCCAGATCTTTAACAGACGTCTCGCAGACGCACCCGTGCTCTCTGGGTAGTTTATGCTTGAAAGCACTGTGTATTTGTAATTCTGTTAACAACAGCACAAATCCAGCAGACACGGATCATCCTCCTTCCTGCTGGGGACAAAAGGATAAACAAAAACTAACGTTCCCAGAACGTTCTGAGAACCAAAAATGTTTCTTCAACGCTTTTTCAAACATAATTTTACTGCAGTTCTCCTCTCAGTAAAACGACCTAGTGTTCCTCTCCAGAGCAGATATTTCTGAAAGTGTAGCACTGGCCGGGGTTTTGGGGCAGTTGCCGTTGCCCTTATAAAGATCTGCCCCCACCTCCCCCTCTCTCTCCCGGCGCTGTGAATCAGGTTTATGTTAATGACCCCCCTCCCCGGTGGAGCCGCGTTCACTGGAGGTGTGTGTGTGTGTGTGTGTGTGTGAGCGCAGTGTGTGGATCAGCATGGAGACTCCACAAGCAAACTCTAAGGGGAAAAACTGGATTTAATTCATTCGCCGTGGAGGAGCAGCACCGAGGAGCGATGAAGCGGGATTTGTTGCTCTTTGTTTTCGGGTGGTTAAAACTCCCGTGGCTCGTGGATTGTTTCGTTGTTCATGTGAGTGAGGATGCGGGACCGGGCACCGCGATCGCCGGTCTGGAGGGAAGCGCCGCTTGCGCGCTGGAGCAGCTCATCCTGCCGCGGTTCGCGGAGAGTTTTCTGCGCGCGGACGCGGGTGTGCTGACCCTCTCGGGCGCTTTGAACTGCGACGCGGTTCTTTTGAACCCGTTCGGTGTGTACGCGGTCGTGGAGTGCGCTGATAACGCGTCGGGGTTCAGACACCTTGTAACCAGCCAGTATGATGTGCACGTTCACGGGAAGAAGTGCGCGAGGGTACGCAAACGCGAAGAAAAGCTGGATGTGGAGATTATAAGTTTGATAGACACTTCTGCGTGCCTTGAGGCGGACACTGCTGTTTTCCGGGTGTTTGATGTGTTACCGGGCAACCCGACGCGCTGTAATGTAACCGGGACTTCAGCGCTTTATATCTCCAACGGGCTGCTGTTTACTAACGCTCCGCTGTGTTTCACTCGCGATTCTTTGGTGGAGTTTCAACTGCGCTGCGCGGGACGCGAAAGAAGCGCAAGTTCTGGTCTTGCGCATGCGCATTGGCGCATGGGCCGTGGCCCTTTCACGCAAACACACCTGAGGAAGTTACTGCAGCGGGCCGCGCGTTCAAACTCCGGTCTGCTGAGCAGGAGGAAGAGGAACGTCAACAATAACCCTCAGTTTCAACCTCCCATGTATCAGGTGTCCGTTCCAGAGAATCAACCAGCCGGAACTTTTGTTGTTGTTTTAAAAGCATTTGACCCGGATGAGGGTGAAGCTGGAAGGCTGGAATATTTCTTAGAAGCTCTGTTTGATAGTCGCTCCAACAATCTCTTCACTGTCAACTCATCAAGCGGAGTCGTTTCCACCGTGGAGATACTAGACAGAGAACTAAGGGAGGACACGCATGTGTTCAGGGTCACGGCGGTTGATCGTGGAACGCCTCGACGTACAGCAATGGCCACTCTCACCGTAACAGTAAGCGATACGAACGATCACGACCCTGTATTTGAGCAGCAGGATTATAAAGAGAGCGTACGTGAGAATCTGGAGATTGGTTATGAGGTTCTAACTGTGCGTGCCACGGATGGCGACGCTCCCGTTAACGGAAACATCCTTTATCATTTGCTGAACAACAACAACGGCACTAACGATGTTTTCGAGATCGATTCCCGGTCTGGCGTTATTCGCACGCGAGGACTGGTTGACCGCGAAACTGGTCGAGATTCCTATGTGCTTCTAGTCGAAGCCAACGACCAGGGACGGGATCCGGGCCCCCGACGTGCAACGGCGAGTGTACACATCATCGTGGAGGACGATAACGACAACGCGCCGCAGTTCAGCGAGAAACGCTACATCGTTCAGATTCCCGAAGACTTGACGCCCAACACCGAAATCCTGCAGGTGACGGCGACAGATCAGGACCGCGGGAACAACGCCGTGGTCCATTTCAGCATCATGAGTGGCAACACAAGGGGCCAGTTTTACAATCGAGACGCCCAAACGGGAAAATTAGATTTGGTGAGTCAGCTGGATTACGAGATGAATAAGGAGTACACGCTTCGCATTCGAGCGCAAGATGGCGGACGCCCGCCGCTCTCCAACATCAGCGGCCTAGTCACAGTGCAAGTACTGGACGTTAACGACAACGCTCCGATATTCGTAAGCACTCCGTTCCAAGCTACAGTACTGGAGAACGTTCCAGTTGGATATTCCGTCATTCATATTCAAGCCATAGACGCCGATGCGGGAGATAATTCCCGTTTGGAATATCGTCTCACAGAGGCCACGCCCAACTTCCCGTTCACCATCAACAACAGCACCGGCTGGATCGTCGTAGCATCGGAACTGGACAGAGAGAGCGTGGACTTCTATAGCTTCGGAGTGGAGGCGCGAGACCACGGAGCGCCGGCTATGTCCTCATCGGCTAGCATCAGCATGACTATTCTAGACGTCAACGACAACAACCCTGAGTTCACGCAAAAGGCCTACTACATGCGCCTAAACGAGGACGCGTCCATAGGAACGAGCGTCGTCACCGCGTGTCCCGCCGTCGATCAGGATATTAACAGAAAAAAAAAAAAAAAAAAAAAAAAAAAAAAAAAAATAAACAGCGTTGTTACGTATCAGATCTCAAGTGGGAATACAAGAAACCGATTTTCCATCACCAGCCAGAGCGGCGGAGGCCTGATAACCCTCGCTCTACCGCTGGACTACAAGCTGGAAAGACAGTACGTCCTCACCGTAACGGCGTCTGACGGGACACGCTTCGACACCGCTAAGGTTTATGTCAACGTCACGGATGCCAACACACACAGGCCAGTTTTCCAGAGTTCGCATTACACGGTCAACATCAACGAGGACCGGCCTGTCGGGATGACCGTAGTGATGATTAGCGCGACGGACGAGGACACGGGCGAGAACGCTCGAATCACGTACTTCATGGATGACAGCATCCCGCAGTTTAACATCGATTCGGATAGCGGCGCGGTAACCACGCAGATGGAGCTGGACTACGAAGATCAAGTTTCCTACACGCTCGCCATCACGGCTCGAGACAACGGCATCCCGCAGAAATCCGACACTACCTACTTGGAGATCCTGGTGAATGATGTTAACGACAACTCGCCCGTGTTCCTTCGCGACCGCTACTTGGGATCGGTCATGGAGGACATTCCCACCTTCACCAGCGTCCTGCAGGTGTCCGCGACCGACCGAGACTCGGGCCTCAACGGACGCGTCTTCTACACGTTCCAGGGCGGAGAAGACGGAGACGGAGACTTCATCATCGAGTCTACATCGGGGATCGTACGAACCCTGCGACGTCTTGACCGAGAAAACACGCCTGTTTATAATCTCCAAGCCTTCGCGGTGGATAAAGGTGTTCCTCCGCTCAAGACGCCGGTTGATATCCAGGTGACCGTTTTAGATGTAAACGACAACCCGCCAGTGTTCGAGAAAGACGAGTTTGATATCTTCGTGGAGGAGAACAGTCCCATCGGGCTCGTGCCCACATATCTGCGCTGCGTCAGACCCAGAACGAAGGCAGCAATGCGCAAATCATGTACCAGATCGTCGAAGGCAACATCCCCGAGGTCTTCCAACTGGACATCTTCTCCGGGAGCTCACCGCTCTGACCGACCTCGACTACGAGACGCGTTCGGAGTATATCATCGTAGTTCAAGCCACGTCTGCGCCTCTGGTCAGCAGAGCCACGGTCCACATCAAACTCATCGACAAGAACGACAACGTCCCCGTCCTCAAGAACTTCCAGATTATATTTAACCACTACGTAACCGATAAGACCAACAGCTTCCCGTCGGGTGTGATCGGCCGGATCCCGGCTCACGACCCGGACATCTCCGATCAGCTCCACTACAGCTCAGCCGGAAACGAGCTGAATCTGGTGCTTCTGAACCAGAGCACCGGAGAGATCCGACTCAGCCGAGCCCTGGACAACAACAGACCGCTGGAGGCGTCCATGAAGATCGCCGTCTCTGGTAAGAACCTGTTTCGGCTCTTTCAATCTGCTTGTTTAGCAGTTTTGTAGGACTGAGTGCTACCGATTACATCCGTGACATCTTAGCTCTTCTATGACGTATAATACATAAAATACACTACCATTCCCACCGACTCGCATATTAACACTATTAATAAATGAGCGAGTGAATGTGCTGCCGTGTCGCTGCGGGACATTCAGCAGATCTTTCTCCATTTCCTTCAGGTTATTTGACATTGAAGCAGATCCAGTGTAGCGAACACATGAACTGCTAGTCATGAATGTACAGCGGTCGTTCTTCACGTGATTGCGTGACAGTGGCCTGATGGACGGCCGCTGGAGAAACACGCTCGGCTGCATTCATCATTTTTGTTCATTCTGACAGAAAAGATGCATTACAGGCCAATTAATATGAGACAAAACTGCAGGAATAGGTCTGCTTTGTAGAGTTTTAATGGTGCTGACAGAAATACTCAGTCAGTCACTGATGTTTAAACATGTTCAGATCTAGTTTTACTCGGTGTTTTACAGGGTTCAATAGAAAGGATGCTTGTACTTCATTTGTTCTGCCAATTTTTATATACACACACACTATAATATGATGTTGAGGTTTAATTGTAAAAAACAAAAAAAAAGTGCATAATTTTTTTAGCACTATAATATGATGTTGAGGTTTAATTGTAAAAAACAAAAAAAAAGTGCATAATTTTTTTAGGCAGTAATCTCTGGAATTGTACAGTTTTTATTATAAAAATATATATTAAATTATATCAATCAGAACAATACTTGTTGATTTATCATTATCCCATTCTAGCTAAACAAAACCTCCCTTAGATTTGCTAACATGTTTGAATCAGCAGAATTGTTGAGGTTTATGTTCAGTGTGTGACAAAAAAAAAGAAAATGTGGAAGTTTGTAGGCCGTAAAAACATGTAAGACATCAAAAACTGGTGCAGTGGATCCACTGTCCCTCTGAGGCCCCGGGCAGCGGGACATGCTTATTGTTAGCCCTGCTTAAGATGCAGTTCAGCGCTTCAGCTGCTCTTTGTGTCTGTGAGGGTCAAAGGTCAGATGGCCAGCGCAGATCATCTTAGCATAGCTGTAAGAGCAGTAAGCGGCCGTTAGCCCAGCGCCATGACTTGTTTTTCTAGCGTTGAGCCCCGAGAGTGTCTTTAATGAAAGAGGAAGATCCCCTAGTGACACATGAGCATGTGTGTGTGTGTGTGTGTGTGTGTGTGCGATTATAGATCGATTCATACATATGTAACAGCTGCTGCTGCGTCTCAGCCAATCAGAGAGCAGTGCTCAGCACTCGCATCACACCTGCTGAGAGAGAGATAAAAATACTGCTGAGGAGGAGTGTGTCGCACTAGAGGTGTGTGTGTGTGTGTGTGTGTGTGTGTGTCAGATGGGACTTGGTTTCCTGTTTGATGATAAATATCTTTGTTTCAGTCTGATGAACTTTAAAGTCTTTCTGCTGATGGGAATCGTTTGGATTGTTCTGATTAATGCAGTCAGGGGTCTATTATTATGAGATGCACTACTTAGTAAATATTATAATAGGGTCTAGTAAGATAACTAGCAGATTAATACACATTTTAAATGTTTGGGGGTTTTTTTGTAAATAAAATAACACACGTCTATCTATCTATGTTAATTTAACGTTTATTGCTATGTAATATAATGCAAATATAATACATATAAAACTGGTTTTACTTAGCAGTCATTTCTGATAAGTGTGTCTGGTCAGTTTTGAGCTACAGTTTTGACAATTTATTTTTTTAATAAGTACTTTTAATTCAGTCAGTAAATAAACAATTAATTTTTTATATAAATTTTAAATGCGATGAAAAACTACAGTAAACAAATCCTTAAATTAATGATTATTTGTAATCATTTTACAGCCCTTGTTTTTATTCAAAAAGATGCAAAACAAACGATGTAAATCTAAAAGATGTTTAAATGTGTGCAAATTAGAGGCAGAAGAATATTGATGGGGATAAAATGTTTCTGACAGTGCAAGTGTTGTTTTTATACTGTTCTAGTGTATAAAGTATATTTAAGTTTTAGTCATTTTATGTTTTGTGCTTTTATAAGTATTTTAAAATCAGACGCGTCTGCAGGGTGTGTATATTGTGTAGATCAGTGTGTGTTTGCGGTTCAGATGAACATGTTTCCAGCATCTGTTTGACAGATTATGAGATGCTGATGTGTCTTTTCCCTGCTGCTGTAAATCCTCAGGGTAAATAGCAGCAAAGCCTTCGCTGATCAAACGCTGAGACTGGATTTGTGTTCATGAGCGTTACGCTGATCTCACCAGTTCACAAATACACACTCTTTTAGATATTCAGTGTTCATTGCTCTTCTGGTCTCTCAGTTTAATGTTCAGAGTCACTATGAGGTCAGACAGCTTCCCCAAACTTTCTTAAAAGTATTCAAAACCACAGATTATCATGTGAGATGAACACGGTGTCACAGTTCTGTATTTATAGAGACTGAACATTGAAGTGAGACACCAGAAAGAGTAGATCATGTGAGATCTGTGAAGGCCGTGGGTTCCTGCTGAAGGTTCTGGGTTCAGATGTTCCAGAGCTTGGTTCTGGTTCTGATGTCGGTCAGGTGTGTTTGTGTAACTGAAGTCGTCTACTCTCACTCCACAATGCTTTGAACTGCAGAAACATGACACTTCTGAAAGGAACACACTAGTATTGAAGTTCTCGTAGATGTTGTTAGTTCTAACACAGTTTAGAAGAAGTTAAGTTTGTTTCATTATAAAACAGATTGTCTTCAAGTCCTCCTGAGAAGTTGCTTTATAAGCTTGAATTTGAATAATAATTATAATAATAATAGCTATAATCAGAACTGTAACAAAAACTATGGCGATAACTATATCAGTGTCCACACCAGCAGATGATAATATTCTGTTTATTATAAGTGTACTCTATTAAACGTAAGAGTTTTTTTTGTCTGTCGCTTTAAACGCTAAAGTTTTTTAAAGAGGGATGGATTCTGATTGGATGCCAGTGTTTTTATCGTTCATCAGCTGGGAAAAAAACACTCTGGGGAACTGTATGGTTTTATTTTTATAGTTAACTTCGCTATTCTCATAGTTAGAACAATTATTAGAACTGTATGGTTATATATCGTTATAGTTATCGGTATAGTTTGCGTTATAGTTGTGGTGTGGATTTCACTATTCTCATAATTAGAGCGATTATTAGAACTGTATGGTTATATTGTTATAGTTATCGTTATAGTTATCGGTATAGTTGTGGTGTGGATTTCGGGAAACTGTATGTTTATATATCGTTGTAGTTATCGGTATAGTTAACGTTATAGTTGTGGTGTGGATTTCGCTATTCTCATAGTTAGAGCGATTATTAGAACTGTATGGTTATATTGTTATAGTTATCGTTATAGTTAACGTTATAGTTGTGGTGTGGATTTCGCTATTCTCATAGTTAGAGCGATTATTAGAACTGTGTGGTTATATATCGTTATAGTTATCGGTATTGTTAACATTATAGTTGTGGTGTGGATTTTGCTATTCTCATAGTTAGAACAATTATTAGAACTGTATGGTTATATTGTTATAGTTATCGTTATAGTTATCGGTATAGTTGTGGTGTGGAGTTTCGGGAAACTGTATGTTTATATATCGTTGTAGTTATCGGTATAGCTAACGTTATAGTTGTGGTGTGGATTTCGCTATTCTCATAGTTAGAACAATTATTAGAACTGTATGGTTATATTGTTATAGTTATCGTTATAGTTAACGTTATAGTTGTGGTGTGGATTTCACTATTCTCATAGTTAGAGCGATTATTAGAACTGTATGGTTATATATCGGTATAGTTATCGGTATTGTTAACGTTATAGTTATGGTGTGGATTTCGGGGAACTGTATGGTTATATATGGTTATAGTTATCGGTATAGTTAACGTTATAGTTGTGGTGTGGATTTCGCTATTCTCATAGTTAGAACAATTATTAGAACTGTATGGTTATATATCGTTATAGTTATCGGTATAGTTAACGTTATAGTTGTGGTGTGGATTTTGGGGAACTGTATGGTTTTATTGTTATAGTTATCGGTATAGTTTATTTCACTATTCTCATAATTAGAGGGGGAACTGTATGGTTATATATCGTTATAGTATCGGTATAGTTAACGCTATAGTTGTGGTGTGGATTTCACTATTCTCATAGTTAGAGCGATTACTAGAACTGTATGGTTATATATCGTTATAGTTATCGGATTTTAACGGTTATAGTTATGGTGTGGATTTCGGGGAACTGTATGGTTATATATGGTTATAGTTATCGGTATAGTTAACGTTGTAGTTGTGGTGTGGATTTCACTATTCTCTTTTATTTTATTTTATTCTCAATTATTAAAACTTCATCATGAAAGTATTCTCTTAGAGTTCAAGTGATTATTAAAACTGTGATGTTATTAGTTATCATAATTATAGTTGTTATAGTTATGGTTATCATTATAATTATTTTAGTTACCGTTATTGTTATAGTTATCATTATCATTATAGTTGTTTTAATTGTCATTGTAGTTAGCGTTATAGTTTTTGTCATCATTATAATTATTTTAGATATCATTGTTATTGTTATAGCTATCGTTATAGTTATTGCAATTATCATTGAAGTTATCGTTATGTTTATCATTATTATAATTATTTTAGTTATCGTTGTTATTGTTATTCTTATAGTTATTTTAATCATTGTTGTAGTTATCGTTATAGTTATTTTAAATATGGTTGTAGTTATTGTTAGTTATCATCATGATTATAATTATTTTAGTTGTAGTTATCGTTATAGTTATCATTGTAGGTATTGTTATAATTATTTTAGTTATTGCTATAGTTATCTTTATAGTTATTTTAATTATCGTTGTAGTTATCATTATAATAATAGTTATCGTTATAGTTATTTTAAATATGGTTGTAGTTATTTATAGTTATTTTAATTATCGTTGTAGTTATCATTATAGTTATCATTATTATAATTATTTTAGTTATAATAGTTATCGTTATAGTTATTTTAAATATGGTTGTAGTTATTGTTAGTTATCATCATGATTATAAATATTTTAGTTATCACTGTTACTGTTATAGTAATTGTTAGTTATTTTAGTTGTCATTATATGCATTGTTATCATAATTATTTTATTTATCATTACATCATTATAGTTATCATTACAGTTATCGTTATTGTAATAGTTATTTTACTTATTGTTGTAGTGGTCATTATAGTTATGATTATAGTTATTGTTTGTTGTTATAGTTGTCGTTCTTGGTGTGATTGTAACTTTAATCGAAAGAAAGGCCATGTTTGTCTATTAATTGATCGTTGTAGTGTTTTATCGTACCGCAGTTGCTGTGGTTTGAATGTCCAGCGTGTTACAGTGTGTTTTATGTTGGTCAGGCTGGCTTGGGTCTCTGGTCTGTGTGTTGAGCGTGTTTCTGAGGTCATCAGTCAGAACTTCACCTCCCCGTGTTCACCTTCACTCTCTCTCTCTCTCTCTGCGGTTGTGTGTGTGTGTCTCTCGCCCCTCCTCCATGTCTTTCAGTGTCTTTTCTCTTGCGTGTGAATAATGCCGCTGAGAAATGCTTTTGTTAAGCGCTGAGTCGCCATGACGACCTCAACAGAGCCTGAGAAATGCCTGCTGGGTGGGGCGGGTCACAGAGCCAGTGTGTGTGTGTGTGTGTGTGTGTGAGACGACCCGCGGGCCTTTTAACATGCTAATGCGCTGTGACTCCCATGCCTCCTGGATGGCCTCCATAATGAAGAGTAATGTGAAGAATGTGTGTGTGTGAGGCCACAAATAAATACAAATGACCCAGGAAACGTCCTGTGAGTGTGCAAGTGAGTGTGCGAGTGAGTGTGCGAGTGAGTGTATGTGAGTTTGAGTAAGTGTGTGTGTGAGTTTGTTTGTGTGTGTCGTCTCCTTGTTTCCTGTTTAAACAGACAGTCAGACTGCAGTTCTCTGGTCAGCTCTGCAAACACACACATGACGCTGGATCTGTGCTGCTTCGGTCCGTGTGTAACAGCAGGGAAATGTGTTGCGTGGGAGGTGCGAGTGTGTGTGTTTGGCGTCTCTTGATTTCTCTGGATGGTTGTGAGTGGCTCTGAGCTCTTGATTTGCTGAAGGTGTTTGTGAGCAGAGACTCCTGATACTGATTGATTCAGTCCTGATGAACACATCTGTCCTGCTGCTGTGAGGAGAATGGATTTGTGCCGTGTGATTGGCTGATGAGGAAGGATTAGCCCCGCCCCCTGCTGAGTGCACTTTCTTCCACTCTGAGCTCAGGTGGAGGAAACTCTCCTTTAGTTCCCATGACAACACACTCACACACTCACACACACTCACTCACACACACACGTACACACACACACACACACACACACACACACACTCACTATTATACACACACACACACACACACACACACACACACACACACACACAAACTCACTATTATGCGCACGCACACACACACACACACACACACACACACAAACACACTACACAAACACAAACTCACTATAAACCACACACACACACACACACACACACACACACACAAACTCACTATTATGCACACACTCACACACACGCACGCACGCAACACACCACACACACCACACACAAACCTCACTATAGGCACACACACACACAAACTCAATTATTATGCACATACCCACACACACACACACTCACTCACACAGACACTTGACACTCACTCACTTCATCACTCAGCTCATATACACACACACACACACACACACACACCACTCACTCACTCACTCACTTCATATACACACACACACCACATATAATACACCACTCACTCACTCACACACACACACAACCTCACTCACTCACTCACGTCATTTTACCCACACACACACTAACACAAACACACACTCACTCACTCATTCTCACACACACACAAACACACACACACACACACTCACTTCAACACACACACACGGGCATCACTCACTCACTCACTCAGTAATATACACAGGGTAGGTGGGACACACACACACACACTCACTCTCACTCATGCTCACACACACAACCACAAACACACACACGCCACCACTCTTTGACACACACACACACACTCACTGCACTCACTCACTCATATACACACACACGGACACACACATCACTCACTGACTCAATCATATACACACACACAACACACACCACACACACACACACACACACACACACACACACACACACTCTAACACAAACACACACTCACTCACTCATTCTCACACACACACAGGGTTCACACACACCATTGTTGGCACACACAGTGCTGATGAATTTTTCCTCCTGATTGCTAAGTCTGTGGGAACTTGAGAGCTGTAATATAGTAACCATAGAACTACAATAAAGAAACCATAGCATTACAGCATTAGATACTTAGATTATATCACAAAATACAAGATAGATCTATTAGAGATTATTACAGATGCTAATAGAGCGAAAATGAGTCTGATTACACGAGTAACATCATATATATCTATCTATTGTTCTTTTATTCTGTCATCTGTAACACCCTAGCAACCATTTTGAACACCCTAGTAACTGCATAGCAACCATCTAGAGCACCTTAGCAACCTGTCTACTGTGTATAGAGCACCTTAGCAACCTGTCTACTGTGTATTTTATTGATATTGTAAATGTTGTACACATTCATATTGTCACAAATATTCAAGGAAGACATTGTAGAAGGAAAAGTGTGAAACAGCAGACAAAATATGCACAGGAAGAGACAGCAGTGTAGGTGATGAAGAGCAGCAGACTCCTCCTCAGATGCAGGTCACAGATCGACCTCGACTCATCCGCCGTTCTCTTTGAACACTCAAACACTGCAGATCTGCGGCTCCAGGGGAATTCTGGGAGTTTTTCACGAGGCTGATGATGAGAGGATGATGCTGAATATATATCTGATATCTGTGCAATCATAGCAACACACACACACACACACACACACACACACACATGCGCACGCTGGCTGTGTCATTGTCATCTTGACAAATGCTTGATTACCAGTTGATTCAGCTGCTGCAGTGCATTGTGGGAGCCTCCAGTGCCAGTTTCTCCTCAGGTTTCACCTGCCGCTCGGGGAGACTGTGCGTCTCACGTCTCTGTTGAGTTTGAAAGAATGTGATAGTGAAACACAGACGGGTTCAGACTGATGTCATGATGAACTCATCCCTGCAGTCATGTCTGAGCTGTGATTGGCTGCTTCACCAACTGTGGGCGGTTTTTGTAATCAGTCACATATTGGAGATTTCTACATTATATTTATGATGATCCATCCAAATGATTCATCAAATCATGCAAATGAATGATTCGTTTTGGTAAATCATCCTAATGAATCAATTTGTTTAAGTGAACTGTCCAAATTAGCTGATTTATTTAAATGAACCATACAAACAATCCGATTCACTTAAGTGAACCATCCAAATGAACTGATTCATTATAAGTGAACAGTCTAAAACAACAGATTCATTTAAATGAATTGCATGAATTAACTAGTGAACTGGGCTTAAATGAGCCAATTTAGTATTTAAGTGAACCATCAAAATGAACCGATTCTAATTCAGTAAACGGGTTCTTTGAGGTGAATCAAAATCAACCGATTCATTATAAGTGAACAATCCAAATGAACGGATCAATTTCAGTAAACAGGTTCTTTGAGGTGAAACGTCTGAATGAACAGAGTCCGAGTGCTCATGAAGATTGTAGTGTGTGTGTCTGTGTGTTGTATGTCACATGCGTGTTTGTATGTAGGTTAATGTTGTAAACTCCGGTCTCTCCGATGGCCTCATTTCTCAGTCTTTTTGTGTTCGCTGTAAAACATGTACGTCTCAGTAAATCTCCATCACCACGCAGCTGTGTGTGCACTACAAGTGAAGCTCAGTTCTTATCTTCATCTGTTCGTCAGTATTTTCAGAATGAGGCGTTGTGTGTGACTGTGATGTGATTGTTGCTCCTGACAGGCTCTTATTAGCATGACAAACATGACAAGAGTCTGTCATTTGAGGTTGTTTTATTAAAACCAATCAATAAACAGCATAAAATAAAACAAAAACCCATTCTGAGTCTCCGGACTTGATGATGAGATGCAGGTTCACAGCTCATTTCTGAACTGCAGAACCATAACCTTCTAAATATACAGAATATAAATCTACAGGAACCTCTGATCAGGAGTAAATATGCTAAAGAAAAAATATAAATAAAACAAATGTCAAATTTCCTGTTTCTTATGTATTTATTTATTTATTTATAAGTCCTAAATATTATTTAAATATACAAATTTAATTTAATTTATTTATTTTTATTATTATTATTATTATTATTATTTTTTATTTATTTTTTTTTATTTTTTTGAGGTGTCAGTTTACTTTATTTCTGCCAGAATTATTGTTAACCAAAACTAATAAAAATTATTTTGGTTAACTGAAAGTTGAAATAAATATAAATATTAGATAAAAGCCTAAAACGTATCTGGAAATTAATTATAAGTTAGAAATGTTAACTAGAATTAAATATGAAGTACTAAAATTACTGAAACTAAAACTGACATAAAAAATAATTTAAAGCTAAATAGAAATATTAAAATAAACAAAACATTTTATGAATTAACAAATTGTTTTATAATGTTATAAAACAAAAATACTAAAGAAACAAATAATAATATTTAAAAAATAATAAAATGTAAAGCTAATCAAAATAATAATAATAATAAATGCTATAATAATATTTAAAAAATAATAATGATTGTTAAAGTCTAAAAGATATCAACTGTATGAAGATAAACTGAAATATTGTGATATTATTAGGGTGCACATTAATGTGTGTGTGTGTAAAGACCTGCTAGTTAACGAGGGTTCACTGCAGTCTGAATGTGTTCAGTTCTTGTTATGAGTGACGCTTCAGGCTTGAATATTAATGTGTCTAATTAACGTGTTTGTTTGTGTTGGTTAGTGTAGTGTTGTTTCTCTTTGTGTGTGTTTGATTGAGTGTATTCTGTGCCGTTTGTGCTCGCGCTGCACGGTTCCCAGCATCCCTTTCTCTGGACCCGCATCACAGGTTTATTGGCAGGCGGCTCGGAGCGGAGGATTAATGCCGTTTATTTGCATCCTGGTGGATTGGAGGAGTGTTCAGTCAATTAGCGATCACTGTTAGATTGTGCTGAAGGAAACGCTGCTCGTTAGAGCCAAAACCGTGTTGGGAAGTTACTGTGAAACTGTCAAACTACAAGATGTTCCAGATTCATGCACATTATTTATTGCTAAGTCTTATTTTATTTTAATTCTGTTCTCATGTCAGATGTGCATGTATGCATGTATGTACCAGGAGCACCTTAAAAAAACAAACACACAACAAATTACAACAAGTACAGTTAAACTAACTCAAACTACTAACAATGAAGAACAATGATTGAATCAGAAAATCTTTTATGAACCAATTCTTTTTGACCAAATGAATGGAAGTGAATCATCCAAATGAACAGATTCATTTAAGTGAACCACCTAATTTAACCAATTTGTAAGTGAACTATCTAAATTAACTAATTTAATGAACCATTTAAAGAAATTTTAATTTTAGTGAATAAACCAAATGAATTGATTTATGTGGATGGTTCACTTAAATGAATTGGTTCATTAAGCTCTGTTCACTTAAATGAACCAGTTCGTTTGAAAGGTTCACTTTAATGATTCCTTTCATTTGGATGGTTCACTCAAATAAATGCATTAGTTTGGATGATTCACATAAATCATGGTTTTGATTGTTCACTTAAATATTGATCTAAATGAATGATTCGCACTTTAAATGAATCAGTTTAGTTGGACTTTTCACTCAAATGAATCTGTTCATTAGAATGGTTCATTCAAATCCATTCATTGGAAGATTCACTGAAACGAATCTGTTCATTTGGATGGTTCACTTAACAGAATCATTCATTTGGACAACTCACTTAAATGAATCTGTTCATGTTGGACCATTTACCTAAATTAATTAATTAATTAATTCAATTTGTTTTAAATGAATCCATACATTGGGACGGTTCCCTTTAAATGAATTAGTTTATTTGGAAAGTTCACTTAAAAGAGTCCATTCATTAAACGTATTTAAGTGAATCATGCAATTGAACAATTCATTTTGGTAAATCATCCAAATGAGCCAATCCTTTAAAGTGAATCATCTAAATGAACCGATTCACATACGTGAACTATCCAAAAGAACCGATTCATTTAAGTGAACCATTCAAATTAATTGATTTATTTAAGTGAAACCCACAAAAGTACTGATTAGCATAAGTGACCCATCACAATGAACCGATTAATTGTAAGTAAAATATTAAAATTAAGTTCTTTCTGTGACCTTTTCCTTCGTTAGTATTGTTGCTGTTTTAAGCAGCCTGTATTACTCTGCTAAAGATATGCTGAATGATTCAGTGATTCCTCTGTGTTCCTGTAGATGGCGTTCACTCGGTGTCGGCTCAGTGTCTGCTGCAGGTCACCATCATCACGGACGAGATGCTCTCCAACAGCATCACGCTGCGATTGGCCGACATGTCGCAGGAGCGCTTCCTCTCGCTCCTATTGGCTCAGTTCCTGGAGGGCGTGGCCAGTGTTCTCTCAGCGTCACGTGAGGACGTGGTGGTCTTCAACATCCAGGACGACACGGACGTCAGCGCCGGCATCCTGAACGTCAGCCTGTCGGTGGCGGTTCCGGGCGAGGGGTCACGAGGCCGCGGGGTCAGCCCGGCCCGGCTGGGTCGCAGCAGCGGAGGCGAGGTGGAGTTCTTGGGGTCGGAGGAGCTGCAGGAGCGCCTGTATCTGAACCGCAGTCTGCTGGCGCAGATCTCCTCGCAGGAGGTGCTCCCGTTCGACGACAACATCTGCCTGCGCGAGCCGTGCGAGAACTACATGAAGTGCGTGTCCGTGCTGAAGTTCGACAGCCTGGCGCCGTTCGTGGCGTCCGACACCATCCTGTTCCGGCCGATCCACCCGATCGCAGGCCTGCGCTGCCGCTGTCCGCTCGGCTTCACGGGAGACTACTGCGAGACGGAGATCGATCTGTGCTACTCCAAACCCTGCGGCGCTCACGGCGTCTGCCACAGCCACGAGGGCGGCTTCACCTGCCAGTGTCTCCACGACTACACAGGTGAGGGGGCGGAGCCACCACACACAAACACGCCCACATCCCGCTCTAATATTCTGATTAAACTCACACTGATTAAATATTCATGTTATTCTCATAAGAGCGCAATGAAAAGTTAATGAGGAATCACATTTATGAAGTATTTTTAGATGCGCGTATGGGGGACATAGAAGCTCCTGCAGGTGTGTTTCGAGTGCTTTGCTGCTCAGAACGTTATGAAGAGAAATAGCTTTTTATTCCAGCCACAAATTCAGACGTTACAGTATCTCTCAGAACTGACGACCCCTTTGAGGGTTTGTGCCTCTCGAAACACTCGATATCACAGAGAATAATAGATGATAAGAGATGACATGGCGCTGAGATCATCAGAGATGAGATGGAATGAGTTAAGATGTTATGAGGTCAGATAAACAGAGATGAGATGTGATAATCAAATGCAATGTGATGGTCAGAGACGAGATCAGAGATGACGGGACAATAATAAGATGAGATGTTATTGTGATAAGATATTATGAGGTTAGATAAGATGATCAGAGATTAGATGTGATAATCAGATGAAATGTGATGGCCAGAGATAAGAAGGTACAATCAGATATAAAAATGATAATCAGAAAAGAGGTGCTACAATCAGAGATGACATGATGATAATCAGATGAGATGTTATGATCCTGGATGAGATGGATAACCAAAGATAAGATGTGATTGTCAGAAATGAGAGGTGATAAACAGAACTGAGATGTGATGAGAGATGAGACTTAAAGAAGTGGAAAAAAAGATGATCAGGGATGA
>NC_056593.1:463670-489873 GCF_018340385.1 Cyprinus carpio
GTTACGTGTTGACGTCGGTTCAGCGCGGCGAGGACTCCACCGTGTCTCGTGTTGATGATGTCACAGTGAGCGACGGCCAATGGCATCATGTGTTGCTGGAGCTCCGAGGCCCCGGGACGGGCGGCATAACGGCGGCGCTGAGCCTCGACCACGGCCTGTACACGGTCAGACACCATACGCCTGCCTGACCTCGCCTTAAAACATTCAAATCTTTATTACATTATAGTTTAATACAATTCAAATTTTTATAAAGACTTTTATCATTTGAATTTATTAACGAATATAATGTAGACATAAAGGGCATGTGTGTGTGTGTGTGTGTGTGTGTGTGTGTGTGGGATTGGGATTGGTATAGGATCTAGACTCTAAGCTGAAGGGTGTTAAACTGAAGACTGTGAGTGTCGGGGGAATCACAGACAGCATTCAGAGGATGTGTTCAGGTGTTCAGAGATGTCAGAGGATGTCATACACACGCACACACACACACACACACACTCACACACACACACACACACACACACCACAAACGCACGCACACACACACACACACACCACAAACGCGCACACACACACACACACACTCACACACACTCACTCACACACACACACGCACTCACACACACTCACGCCCACACACACTCACACACACACTCACTTACACACTCACAACACACACACACTCACACACACACACACACACTCACACCACCACAACACACCACACACACACACACACACACACACACGACACATCACACACACACTCACACACACACACACGCACACACTCCACACACACACAACACACCACACACACACTCACACCACACACACACACACACTCACACACACACACACACACACACACACACACTCACACACACACACACACACACACACACACACAGCACACACACACACACATCACACACACACACACCACACACACACCACACACACAACACATCACACACACACACACTCACTCACACACACACACACACACACACACTCACACACACACACACACACATGCGCACGCACACACGCACGCACGCACGCAACACACACGCACACACACACACAAACGCTGTCTCACACACACACACACTCATTCTCAAACACACACACACACTCACACACACTCTCACACACACACTCACACACACACTCACACACACACACACACACACACACACACACACACACACACACACACACACACACACACACACACACACACACACACACGAATTACAAAAACACACACACACACAACACACCACAACACACCACACACACTCACACACACACAACACGCACCTTACGTAACACACACACACACACACAACTCACAACACACACACACACACACACTCTCACACACACACACTCACACACACACACACACACACACACACTCACACACACACACACACACACACACACACACACACACACACACACACACACACACACACACACACACACACACACACACACACACACACACAACCACAAAAACCCACATACACACACACACACTCACACTCACACACACACACACACACACACACACACACACACACACACACACACACACACACACACAGATATATGAACATCACATGTGGTTGTCTGCAGGGTTTGCGTCTGGGTGACTCCGCCTCGGCTCCCGTGTTTCCCAGCATGCATCAGGCTGATGTGGTGAACGTGGAGTCGGGCTGCAGTCTGCCGAACCCCTGCGGATCGAACCCGTGTCCGGCTCACAGCGACTGCAGCGACGACTGGGACACACATTCCTGCAGATGCCACAGCGGTCAGTCTGATTATAGTGGTCCATATCTGTTATTAGTTTTTGTTCTGTATGTTCCGTTTCAATTTAAATTTTAGTTAGTTGTATTATTTAATTTAAATATTTATTTATTTTGTTGTGTTTTTGTTTTGTTTACACATGATAACAGGTTACTACGGCAACAACTGCAGCGACGCCTGCGCTCTGAACCCCTGCGAGCACCAATCAGCATGCAGCAGGAAGTCAAGCTCCGCCCACGGATACACCTGTAACTGTCCCAGCAGCTACTTCGGCCAGTACTGCGAGAAAAAGTACGAGTGTTTCCTGACGCGCGCAGAGATTCACGGCGCTGAGATGAAGTGTGTGCTAACGTGTGTGTGTGTGTGTGTGTGTGTGTGTGTGTGTGTGTGTGTGTGTGTGTGTGTTCAGGATGGATCTGCCGTGTCCCCGCGGATAATTCATTTATAACTCATAACTTCCACACAACTCAGACACGGCTAAAGGATTCGACGCTGACTGTAACAAGACCAGCGGCGCGTGTCGCTGCAAGGTATGCTCAAACTCCATTACTGTGTCTATAGTTACTGTTTTAGTTTTTTAAAATTATTAATAAAAAATAATTAAATAAATTATAATTTAATAAAAATACAGTATACAATTTATTAAACAGTATAAATGTTATTTAATTTATTTATTTAGATTTTTTTTGTTTAATACGTATTATATTATACACTTTATTAAACATTAACAATTTTTTCCATAAAATAATAATCTCCCTAAAAAAATAATAAAAATAAATAAATTATAAAAATATATTAATTTTTTTTTTTCGATTATTTTGTATTGTTTAATTAATTAATTATAAAATATATTGTTTTAAATTGTTATTTTAAAATAAATTAAAATAAAAATATTATATAATTCATTAACTTTTATATTGTTTTAGTAAATTTTAACCTTCACTAAATTGTAATTACATTTTTTATATAAATATAATTTATATTATTCTATTAGTTTTTATATGGTTTAAGTTGTAAAAAATATATTGTTTAAATTTTTATATTGTTTAATGAATTTTACAGTTTATATAACAAAATTATAATATTTTATAAATTATTAATAAAATTATAATATATTAATATTATTAAAAATATTTTAGAATTTATTATTTTTATTATACTATTTTATTTTTATATTTGACTGCTAGTTAGAGTGTTGTGTTCATCCAGTTGTTTTTCCTAAGAAGCAGAAAGAAATGGTCCTCACGTGACACGGGTCACTCCAGCTGAATGTGTTGTAATGCGTCTGATTCTCTGGTCAGGACAATCACTTCCGGCCGGCGTCGAGCGCAGTGTGTCTGCTGTGTGACTGTTACGCGGTGGGCTCGTTCTCGCGCGCGTGTGACCGGGACAGCGGTCAGTGTCCGTGTAAGCCGGGTGTCATCGGGCGGCAGTGTGACCGCTGTGATAACCCCTTCGCTGAGGTCTCGTCCAGCGGCTGTGAAGGTCAGACTCTCAAACACACGCTCATCAGGCTGTCATACGTGTCCCACAATCCCTCAGTAACACGTGTGTGTGTGTGTGTGTGTGTGTGTGTTCAGTCATCTACAACAGCTGTCCGCAGGCCATCGAAGCGGGAATCTGGTGGCCGCGGACCAAGTTCGGTCTCCCAGCGGCCGTCTCGTGTCCGAAAGGATCCACCGGTACGAGTCAAACATTTCACACTCACAGTGTTAATATAACCGTGTTTTTGTGGTAAGAATGGTCATTTTATCAGATTAAAGAGTTGTAATGTTGCTGAGAAGGTTTTTTTGAGGACTTTTGTGATTAGTTCAAGGTCATTTCCAGAAAAAGTGTTTTTCTTTTGTTGTGTGAACAATAGCAACTAATATAAACACATAAAGCTGCACATGTAACATGTTCTGCTATTTTTCACTAATTTAATACATGGTTTAACTAATGTGTGCTGTGTGACTTTACCTTGGTAAGAAGATAGATGTGCTTACAATTAGTGTTTTCCATCTTCATACGTGACTTAATCAAACATAACTTAATCTACCATATTTAAATTTCAAATAAAAAAATTTCAAAGTAAATTGTCATTTGTGTTAAAAATATGTTAATGACGTTGTATTTGTTTGCAGAAAATTAATTATTATTATTATTATTAAATTTAATAATTTATTATTATAATTTATTATCAAGAAATTAATTATAATAATTTATGAATTAATTAAATTATAATTTGTAACGTTTTTATTTATTGAATTATTATTAGTTAGGCAAATCCACCAAGATTTTTTAGTTTCAGTTTAGCAAAATCCACTTGAAAATCTTTAGACATTCACACCAGATTAACATGAAACAATACAATTACAAAACTACTAATGCTAGCTACGATGTATTATTTTATTTTTATTTATTATTAATTTATAATTTAATTTACAATTAACAAAAAAAAAAAAAACTTTTAATGGGGTTATATTTGTGTGAAGATGATAATAAATTAATTCAATAACTAATTTTCATTTAAATTATAATTGTATTTATTTCATTATTATTAGTCAAGTAAATCCAGCGAGATTTTTTGTGTTTCACTTTAGTGAAATCTGCTAGAAAACTCTTAAAAATCAAGAAAATCTTCTATTTAAAAATAGATTTTAAAGTGAGCTACAAAAAAGCATATTTTGTCATATATATTTTACTATTAGTATTTTAATTATTTATATACTATGTTGGCATTATATTTGTGTGCAGGAACTGCAAACTTGATTTATTTATATTTGATGTAGTTTGTCCTTTACTATAGTACTGGCGTTCTCTTTGTGCGCAGGGACTGCGATCCGTCACTGTGACGAGCACAAGGGCTGGCTGTCACCGAACCTCTTCAACTGCACGTCTGTGAGCTTCAGTAAACTCAAGACACTGGTGAGAATCTCACGCCTCACACACACCTCTAGCAGAACAGCGTGATCCGCGCGTCCTCACCTGTGTATTCATGCCTGCAGTCGGAGCGTTTGGTGCGTAACGCATCTCTGATGGACTCCAGTAACGTCCAGCAGACCGCGGCGCTGCTCTATAACGCAACGAAGAGCGTGAGACAGTTCTACGGCAGCGACGTGAAGATGGCGTATCACCTGACGCGTGCCATACTGCAGCATGAGAGCCGCCAGCAGGGCTTCAACCTCAGCGCCACGCAGGACGTCCTGTTCAACGAGGTACGCGCACAGCTACAGCGCTAACTTTGCTACAATTAACAAATGTTGCACAGTTTTGTTTTGTTTTGAGTAAAGAAACCATGCATATTTCAGTTAGCTTGCCATTGAAATAATGCATAAATAACACATAAAGTGAGATTTGTTTTTTTAATTAAGAAAACTAATTTGCGTTTTAAAAGTAACTAAAACTAAACTAAAAGTAGCAACTAAATTTTTACCGTTCCAAACAATTTTCTCCTAAACGTAACATTATGAATTCCTGTTTAACAAAGCATGTATGCACAGTTTTAGCACTAACATGCTACAATTATCGTATGTTGCGCAATTTTTCTTGAGTAAGGAAACCGTGCATACTTCAGTTATCTCGTTATTTAGCACACAGTAATGTGTAACTAGTTATTTTTATTAAGAATACTAGCATTCTAAAAGTAATGTTTTTACGAACTAAAATTAGTGATGCGACCAACTACATTTTTAGCTTTGCAAACAATTTTCTCTCAGATGTAGCATTAGGAAATCATGTGAAACAAAGTATGCATGTGCAGTTTTAGCGCTGATATGCTACAATTAACGCATTTTGCGCAATTTTTCAATATTATTAAATGCATTATTAAATGTGTTATTTATACATTTGTATACTCCAGCACAAAATAATACGTATATATAGCATAATACGTACCTAGTTATTTTTATTAGGAATACTAGTCTGCATTTTAAAAATAGCGATTTTTAAATTAATTAAAAAATATAATTAATAATTATAACATTTTAATGTGATTTAAATTATAAATTTAACCTTTTTATTAATTTTTAATATTAGTTTTATTGTGATTTAACTTTTTATTAATAATAAATATTAATTAAATAAATACACTTGAAAAAAAAATTAATGAAATTATTTTAATATTAGTTAACTAAATCCAGTTAAAAACAAGGGTAATGGGAATATTTGTGGATTTTATTTGAACTTTTGCACCAGATTTACAGGAAATAATAATTTGTTATGTTTATTAGGAATACTAGATGCATTTTTAAAAGTAACTGAAACAAGTTACAACATTTTGACTTTGTGATTGGTCAGCACCTGATGCACGTGGGCAGTGCTATACTGTCGGCGGACACGCGTGGACACTGGGAGCTCATCCAGCAGACGGAGGGCGGCTCGGCCACACTGCTGCGACAGTTCGAGGAGTATACGAACACGCTTGCGCAAAACATGAGGAAGACCTACCTGAGCCCCTTCACCATCGTCACGCCCAACATCGGTCTGTTGTTTCATTCCTTCACTGATTTACATGCACACACCCTCCATCCAAATACCCGCCCTCTGCACACCTGGACGTATAAAATGATTGAAGTGCTAAGAGTGTTTCTGATTGGCTAAAGATTTGCAGGCCATGCTCACTCCCTCTTTTAGTCAGTAATTTTGATGCATGATTTATCATATTACAACATTCACTGAAATCTGTCAAAGGTAGTAGTGACATTATATTTGTGATATTTCAAAAAAAACCTGCATGCACTACCTGTGGACATTTCAGTTTGATTTTTTATTCCATGGACTTTTATTAAAAAATTTAAAACATAAATTATATATATGTGTGTGTGTGTGTGTGTGTGTGTGTGTGTGTGTGTGTGTGTGCGTAGTTCAAATTAAATTATAATTGAAATGTAAGTTAATTATATATATATTTACAATTTAATAATTTAGTTTCAGATTGGCAAAATCTGCTGAAGAACTAAATTATAAAATCTTTTTGTTTAAATTATTTTTTGTATATGAATTATTATGTAATTTTTATATATTTAATTATTTATTTAGTTAAGTAAGTCCAGCAAGACCTTTGGGTTCCAGACTGGCAAAATGTACTGGAAAAGTTTTATAGCTTAAATTAGATTTAATTTGGACTTCCACACCAGATCTACATTAACATCTATACATCTATACGATTAATCTAGAAACTACAAAAACTAGCGTTTCTGTAAGTTAGCTAAAGTAGTGTTATTTGATATGTTTTTTGTCATTTACTTTGTGTTAAATGTTATTTTAGTTTTGCAAACCTGTTTGAATCAGTAGCTTTCCATGCCGTCTCATTCCAGTCATCTCCATCGATCGTTTGGAGAAGATGAATTTCGCTGGCGCTAAACTGCCTCGTTACGAGTCCCTGCGCGGGCCACGCCCACTCGACCTGGAGACGGCCGTCACTCTTCCCTACTCGGTTTTCATCCCCGCCCCTGAGGGCAAAGGTCAGCGGCACCACAGCGAGTCAATCGCAGAGTCCGGCAGAAACCACACGACCAGCCGGAAGAGGCGTCATCCGGACGAGCGCGAGCAGGACGCCGTCGCCAGCGTCATCATCTTCCACAGCCTAGCGGCGCTGCTGCCGGAGCGATACGACACCGACAAGAGGAGCCTCAGGTGAGACCACACCAGACTAGACCAAACTAGACTAGACCAGACCAGATCAGACTAGAGCAGACCAGACTAGACCAAACTAGACCAAACACACCAGACTAGACCAAACTAGACTAGACCAGACCAGATCAGACTAGAGCAGACCAGACTAGACCAAACTAGACCAGACCAGATCAGACTAGACGAGGCTAGACTAGGCTAGGCTAGACTAGACCAGACCAGACCAGACCAGACTAGACCAAACTAGACCAGACCAGACCAGACCAGATCAAACTAGACCAGACTAGACCAGGCTAGGCTAGACTAGACTAGACCAGACCAGACTAGACCAGACAAGACAAGACAAGACAAGACAAGACCAGACCAGACCAGACCAGACCAGACCAGACCAGACTAGTCCAAACTAGACCATACCAGACCAGACCAGACCAGACTAGACCAGACCAGACCAGACCAGACCAAACCAAACCAAACCAGACTAGGCTAGACCAGACGAGACCAGACCAGACCAGACCAGACTAGACTAGACCAGACCAGACCAGACCAGACTAGGCTACACCAGACTAGACTAGACCAGACCAGACCAGACCAGATGAGACATTCACAGATTCATTGATTGATCTAACAGTGTGCGTGTGTGTGTTCAGGGTTCCCAAGCGTCCGGTCATCAACACTCCTGTGGTCAGTATAACGGTTCATGATAACGAGGAGCTGCTGCAGCACACGCTGGATAAACCCATCACGGTGCAGTTCCGTCTGGTGACCACTGAGGAGCGCTCTAAACCCATCTGTGTGTTCTGGAACCACTCCATAGTGTGAGTACACACTCACATGTGTGTGTAGAGTAGATATGATGAAGTGTTTGTGAGCTTGTGTTGTGTTGTGTGTGCAGCGCTGGCGGTCCGGGCGGCTGGTCTTCTAAGGGCTGTGAGGTGGTCTTCAGGAACAGCACACACATCAGCTGCCAGTGTTACCACATGACCAGCTTCGCCGTGCTCATGGACATCTCACGCCGAGAGGTGACACAACTCAACCTAACCCAACACTGACATGATCAGAATTACATTAGTAACAGAGGGTTGGTCTCTGCCAGCGTGGGGCAGTATACCTTATATGTCCCTAGCAACTACTGAAAACACCCTAGAAACTACTAAGCAACCACAAACAATAAAAACCCAAAAAACCCTAGCAACTGTATAGCAAAACCCTACAAATCAGCCAGGACACCCTAGCAACTGCTTATCAAGCACATAGTGATGCCCTAGCAACCACCCATAAAACCCTAGCAACAATCACTGAGAAAAATGTAGCAACTGCTTATCAACCATATAGCAGTGCCCTAGAAACCACCCAGAAAACCCTAGGAACACCCTAGCAACTGCTTATCAACCACATATCAACACCTTTTGCAATTATCCAAAACACATAGCAAAACTCAGAAAGCCCTAACAATGACCACTGAGAACACTGTAGCAACTGCTGATCAACACACTAGAAATCATACAGAACACCCTAGCAACTGCCTAGTAACCACATAGCAATGCCTTAACAAACAGCAGGAAAACACTGCCAACAACCACTGAGAACATTCTAGCAACTGCTTACCAACCATATAGCAAGGCCTTAGCAACTACCCAGAAAACGCTAGCAACTGCCTAGTACCAACATAGCAACGCCCTAGCAACCATCCAGAAAACCCTACCATCAACTGCTGAGAACACCAAAGAAACTGCTTACCAACCAACCACTTAACAACACCCTACCAACGCCCTAGTAATCACTCACAAAACACTAGCAACCACGGAGAACACTGTAGCGACTTTTTAGCAACGCCCTAGCAACCACCCAGAAAATTCTACCAGCTCCCTAACAACCACTTAGCAACACCCTAGCAACCACTCAGAACTAACCGTGTCAAATCCGGAGACTACTTCTTCCTCTGAAAATGAGTTTCATCTCTTCTGGTCAAGTCAGGTACCAGGTACTTCCTGTTTGCGTTATAAGTACTTCCTGGTCTAGACTTGTTGTATCGTTTGAGTCAGATTGAGTTTCCCGGCAGATGGGCATAAACACAGTGTGATTCTGTTGCTTAAAGTCATTCAATCAGATACTTTTTTAGGGTTAATACGCAGCAATCTGAGGCTGAATGGATCTTGATCCTGATTTGGAGCGCGGACGGCCGAGTTTGAATAAATGAGTGTTGTCTTTCAGAACGGAGAGATCCTGCCGGTGAAGCTGATCACGTGGAGTTCAGTGGGTGTGACGCTGGGCTTCCTCTTCCTCACCATCGTCTTCCTCACCTGCCTGCGGGCCGCGAGCAGCAACAAGACCAGCATCGTCAACAACGGCGCGGCTGCGCTCTTCATCGCGCACCTCGTCTTCATCCTGGGCATCAATCAGGCCGATAACCCGGTAACACCCACTTCCTGTCTGTCCATGTGACGTGAGCATGCGGAATGGTGCGTGACGCCCGTTTGTCTCCCTGCAGTTCCTGTGTACGGTGATGGCCATCCTGCTGCACTTCCTCTGGCTCTGCGTCTTCTCCTGGCTCTTCCTGGAGGGGCTGCACGTCTACCGCATGCTGAGCGAGCTGCGCGACATCAACTACGGCCCCATGCGCTTCTACTACCTGATTGGCTGGGGCGTGCCGGCCTTCATCACGGGTCTGGCGGTGGGACTGGACCCCGAGGGCTACGGGAACCCCGACTTCTGCTGGCTCTCGCTCTACGACACCCTCATCTGGAGTTTCGCGGGTCCTGTCGCGTTCGTCGTGTCGGTGAGTGTTTACGCCCGTTTGCATACTCCTCCTAGGATGTACTGAGTTTGAAAGTGTCTGTTTCTCTCTCAGATGAACGTGTTCCTGTACATCATGGCATCGAGAGCGTCGTGTTCAATCGAGAAGAGAGACGTGCCGGCGTGAGTCTCGTTCACACTGAATCCTGAAATGTGTGTGTGTGTATGTGTGTTAAAGCGTGTGTGTGTGTGTGTGTGTGTGTGTGCAGGGCGGGTCTGCGGACAGCGTGTGCCGTGTTGCTGCTGGTGACGGTGACGTGTCTGCTGGCGCTGCTGTCGGTCAACAGCGACATGATTCTCTTCCACTATCTGTTCGCCGGATTCTGCTGCGTTCAGGTACCAGTGATGTCATCAGGCGTGAAGCTGCTTAGCAATGCCCTAACAACGCCCTAGCAGCGCCTAAGCGATGTGATTGCGTGTGTGTTTGTGTTTCAGGGGCCGTTTCTGTTCTTCTTCCGCGTGGTGTTTAATAAAGAGGCGAGAGACGCCATGCGCTACTGCTGCAGCAGGAAACGACCCGATCACATGATCAAACCCAAACCATCCGTGAGTCTGAGAACAACACTGACATCAGACTCGAAACAACAAATTACCATTAGTTTTATTTGAGCTATAAATTGTAAACACTATCTGAAAATACAAAACTATACAAAGCTATGGAAAAAATTAAGTGACCATATGAGGGTTTGGGTAAAATGTTAATATTTCTTTTATTCTGTAAAGGTCTGATAACATTTCTTCCAATTAGAGCTTCTTTTTTTTTGTTTGTTTGTTTTTTCTGCAGAAAATGACAATTGGTCAAAATAACAAATGTTTTTATCAAATGGGTTATTCCAAAAAAAAAATATAAAACAAGTCTGAAAACATCAAAAAACTTTTAATTTTTTTTGTGAAAAAAAAACAAAAAAAAATCTAAATAAAAAAACACATCATTTAAAACATTATTGACCAGTAGTCAAAAAAAGCTCTAAATGACAATATTTTTTATTTAAAACAGTAGTTTACAGAAAACCTAAATTACGCTTTATTCAAACACGTAACTATAAATTTTCAAGAATTTTCAAGTTCTCTCTTAATTTTTTCCAGAGCTATATATATTTGTATTTAGATTTCATATATTTAGATTCATTTTTCGTTTTATTCATTCATAATATTGCACACTTTTTTTTGCTTTTTTAAAATCTTTTTCAAATAATTTTTGGTTTTATTTACAAATGACAAAATAATACCAAATTACCATTTTAACATTTTATTCGTCAAATGCACAATGCAGCACTGCTGTACAAAATACAAAATATATAAATTTTATTCATATTTTTCATTATTATTAATATTACATATTATTTTATTTAAACATATATTCATTATGTTTTCATTTAGTGTTTTTTTGTTTTGTTTTGTTTTTTTTTAATTCCCGTTGTGATCTCTTCATCTGTCTGTCAGGCGTTTATCTGCAACAGTAATTTGGTGGACGGACGTCTGTATCATCTGCCGTTCGCTGAGTCCAGTGTGTCTCTGAACGGAACCCAGAGCAGCAAAACTCATCAGAACTACATGCCCTTCAGTCTCCGGTACACACACACACACACACACACACACACACAGACTATCTCACTCACACACACACACACACACACACACACACACACACGCACACACACGCACACACACACTCGCACCACACACAGACACACACACACACACACACTCACTCACTCACTCACACACACACACACACAGACACGCACGCACACTCACTCACACATACACATACACAGACTCAAACACACACACACAGACTCAAACACACACACACACACACAGACTCAAACACACATATACTCACTCACACAGACTCACACTCACACACATACACACAAACTTTCAGTCACACATTCAAGTACATTCATATTAACTGATAATTTTATTGATATTTTAAGAGGAAAATAAGGCACTAACGACTAATGAAGCACTCATGAAGTGTTGTTTCGTTTCAGAGAAGACGATCTGAACAGCAGTCACCTGAGTCTGAGTGAACACAACACACTGTTCAAAGACAAAGAGCAGATGGACGGTAAACACACACACACACACACACACACACACAGATACACACACGTGTATGTCTCTCAGTGAGCTCACTGTAACCTCCCTGCATGTGTGTGTGTGTAGATCACGACTCAGACTCTGACAGCGATCTCTCAGAGCTGGAGGACGATCAGAGCGGCTCGTATGCATCCACACACTCGTCCGACAGCGAGGAAGACGAGGGCGAGTTCCCGCAGGAGGAATGCTGGGAGAATCTGGCCACCAGCGGCCCCATCAAACCTCACGGTACGACATCAGGCGGTTCACGCGACTCTGCGCTTCTGTTAGCGCGTCTGACGTCTGTCTGTCTGTCCATCAGATGTGTGGGAGGGTGAGACAGGAGCAGCAGACGAGCGTCTGAAGGTGGAGACACTGTCCAAACCAGAGCACAGAGCAGAGGATCATGGGACGGAAAACCTGCTGCTGCTGCTGGCCAGTTTTACAAACTCTACAGCGCAGCTGCACAAAGGTGAACAAAGTAAGAACAAACAAAGTATCTTCAGTTATCTATAATCATAACTATACTGATGTCTATAATTATAACAGTACAGATAACTATTATTATAATAACATAACAATAACTATAATTATACAGATAATCATAACGATAACGATACCGATAACTATAACAATATACCGATAACTATAATTATAAATATACTGATGTCTATAATTATAACAATACAGATAGCTGTAATGATAACTATTATTATAATAACATAACAATAACTATAATTATACAGATAATCATAACGATAACAATAACTATACCAATAACTATAACAATATACCGATAACTATAATTATAAATACAGATGAATGATATATAATAACACATATAACAATACTACAGATACATAATATGTAATGATACTTATAACACTAACTATAACTATTTTATAATAACATAACAATAATCATAACGATAATTATCTACAGATAAACATAACGATACAATAATATCATATACCGATAAACTATAATAACAATATACGATAACTATAATTATAACAATACAGATAGCTGATGTCTATAATTATAACAATACAGATGATGACTGTACTGTAATGATAACTATTATTATAATAACATAACAATAACTATAATTATACAGATAATCATAACGATAACAATAACTATACCGATAACTATAACAATATACCGATAACTATAATTATAAATATACTGATGACTGTATAATTATAGCTGCAATGATGCGATAACTATAATCATGGTAACAATATTTGTGATAACTAATTATAATTATAACTACAATGATAACAAAACTATACTTGAAACTACAATGATAACTATAAATGTAAGTAAACCTAATACCTGAGTAATACTGATATAACTGTAACAATACCGATACCTAACTTTATCAATACTTAATAATTATAATAACTACACCTATATTATTAACTATAATATAACAACAGTAATTATAATTAAAACACTAACTATTATAACTTAATTATAACTATTTGTAACTATAATGATAACTAGAACTATGACTAGCTATAAGTGCTACAGTTTAACGTTTGTTCAATTTTAACGTGTGACGCGCAGGAATCCTGAAGAAGAAGCAGCGAGGAACGCCATCAAATCGCCGAGAGGAAACGCCCAATCAACCGCATCCACAACCAGCTGTCTGGAGACTCCCCCTCCTCACGCGGCCCCTCCTCCAGCGAGGGCCGAGGGGGCGGGGCTAGGCGGGGTCATCTGAACGGGGCGTCGGCAAGCGGACTGATGAAAATGCTCGACAACGACTCGTCTGAATCTGAGTGAGTGATTCACGTCCACTGATCCGTGCTCTTACTGATGTCACCGTCAAATTAATATAAGAAAATCACAACCAAAATTTACAATATTACAAAACTACAATACCTACACTACATAAAGATAACCAATAAAATAGTTACATATTTACAGTTTATGATGAAATATAAAACTCAAGAGTATTTGATACATATATAGTCAAAAGTTTGGAAACATTACTATTTTTAATGTTTCTGAAAGAAGTCTCTTCTGCTCATCAAGCCTGCATTTATTTGATCAAAAATACAGAAAAAACAGTAATATTGTGAAAATATTATTACAACTTAAAATATAATAGTTTCTATTTGAATATACTTTAAAAAAAATATTTATTCCCGTGATGCGCAGCTGAATTTTCAGGCATCATTACTCCAGCCTTCAGTGTCACATGTAACATCCAGTCTATCACATGATCATTTAGAAATCATTTCTAATATTCTGATTTATTATGAGTGTTGGAAAAACAGTTCTGCTGTCTAATATATTTGATTGAAGAAAAGGTTAAAAAAGAACTGCATTTATTCAAAATAAAAAAAAAAAATTCTAATAATATATTTCACTCTAATAATATATTTTTTCTTTACATCTCTTTTGATCAATTTAACACATCCTTGCCTGAATAAAAGTATTGATTTTATTTAAAAAAAAAAGAAAGAAAAAAAAATTACTGACCCCAAATTACGCCTGACCAGTAGTGTATATTGTTATTACAAAATATTTATATTTTTAAAAACATAGCTTCTTCTTTTTTTTTTTTTTTCTTTTTTTTTATTCATCAAAGTATCCTAAAAAAGTATCCCCATGTTCTGAAAAAATATTAAGCAGCAGAACTGTTTCCAACTTTGATAATGAATCATCATATTAGAATGATTTCTAAAGGATCATGTGATAATGATCCTAAAAAATTCAGCTTGCATCACAGAAATAAATGATAATTTAAAGTATAATACATTTAAAAAACAATTATTTTAAAATTGTAATAAATTTATCACAATATTACTGTTTTTTCTGTATTTTTGATCAAATAAATGCAGGCTTGATGAGCAGAAGAAACTTCTTTCAAAAACATTAAAAATAGTAATGTTTCCAAACTTTTGGTCTGTACTGTATATATATCCAGCTTTATATATAGAGAGAGAGCTGTGCAATAATATATTTACATTTTGTGATGATAAACAGTCAAGTGTCATGATCCAGATATTGTTTATACACGACAGATGTATGTTTTTTTTGCAGATGCTGATGAGTGACGAGGGAATGAAGAGGCGGCAAGAACAATCGTCCTGTTTTCCGTCCCTCCGTTTGTGATTTTTCCCACATTTTCACGCGACAGTCGATCTGATTCTCCGCGCCAAACAGCTGGCGAGAATCGGACGTTTTTTACATTTTTGTGTTACATACTTGAAGCGAAGCACTTTTTTATTTCTTTCGTTCCTCTGCCGCATCGAAACCAAACACAGACATTTTGTAAATGAGTGAAAATATAAGGGAATTTCCTCCATGAAGCTGAACTACTGCTGCTGCCTGTACGAGCGAGAACCTAAAGGAAGAGGAAGGAATCACCGGACGAACCGCGAGAAGGAACCGACTCCTGATTCAAGCCTTTCACTCGTGTTCACGATGCCTTCTCCACCAGAAGGGCCTTTATTTCGTACCGTTGGAGGAGAGCAACACTTTTGATACTCGCTTTTTGTAAATTTTGGGGACATTTTTATACGAACTTTTAAAAAGACTGACGTTTTATAGATTAGCAATGATGTAAATGTGAATTTAAACCTGTGTTGTACAGATCTCTAACACGTCCACGCAAAAACCACACTAACCCATGTTTCATCTGGATCACATCTATGCACGGTTTATTAACGCTTCACTTGCGTAGTTTTTATCACACGATGTGCTGCTTCGTCTTCTGAGACTCTCCAGACGGGTTCATTTTTTGGACTTTTGATAACAAATCATGCTGTACAGTTTTTTATACACACCCGGTTTACTTCGCTCTGTGCTTTATTATGGAAGCGTGTTTAAGCCATGGGATAAAACATTTAAAATTTGCAACTTTTTATCACTACAATTCAGACTTTTTTTCCCCTCAGAGATATAAACACGCATTTAAAATTCCGAGATGTTAACTTGAAATTTTGAGATTCCTGATTACATTTTAAAAATTTATTCCATATCGGAAACAAAAAAAAAACACAATTGCAAAATATAAAAGAATTCTTAGATAAAAAAAATTCTGAGATTGCAATTTGGAAAAAATTGCAGTTATATTTGATATTTTTTATACTTTTGCAGAAACAAAGACAAAACAGAACTGCGAGAAACAATTCAGATGTAAAACAATTGCAAGATTCAAACTCGCAATTCTGAGTTTATAACTCGAAAATATAAAAATATAAACTTAAAGTCTGAATTATGAGAAAAAAAGTTTCATTACAATTTTTTTATTCCATGTTAGAAACAAAAAATATTTGTGAGATGTAAACTTAAGTTTAAATTGTGAGAGCATATAAAAAATAAGTCAAGAAAAAGTCAAAACTGAGTGATATAAACACAATTCTGAGAGAGAAAAAAATTATTTGTGAGATGTAAACTTGCAATTTGGAAAAAAAAAATATTGAACTGTAAGATTAAAAAGATGGAGTTACTTTAAAAAAATTATACTGTTAAGATACAAAATAACAACAACAAAAAATGAAATTGTGAGAGGTAAACAGAATCCAGAAGTTGAAAAATAAAAAACAAAAAAAAAAAAACAAAAAATCACAAAAAATAAACAAAAAATATAAAATGTGAAATATAAACTTGAAAAAAATTGGGAGACAAACTCACGAGTGGAAGGAAAACAGTCTGAATTGTGAGATGAAAAAGTCGCAATTACATTTTTTTTTCGTGGTGACAACTAAAAGAATTGTGAGAAAACAATAGTCAAAATTATGAGATGTAAACTCACAATTGCGAGTTTAAAACTGAATTTTTAGGAAAAAAGTCTGAGTTCCGTTTCTCTGTTTTTATTCTGTGGCAGAAATCTTTGCTCCCTGTACTTCTGTGTGTGACTGGAATCGGTTTGGACTGGAAGGGCTTTGTAAAGCACACTGACCTGAAGTAAATCTGCTGTTTGTTTTTAGTAACGTCTGGTTGTTTTCTCATCGAGTGTCTGCAGGTGAAGAGGTTGTTCTGGGTTTTCCTGCGGCTCCAGTCGCTCAGGACACTCGTCTTCTGCTGCTCTCTCACACGTTCAGCAGAGATTCTGTCTCTGAGCGTCTGCGGTGAGAGCGTGATGACGTCTGTAAGCTGAACATCACAACATCTCAGGATTCGTCCTGAATCTCAGACACAGCCGACTGTTTTTCATTGTCCATAATTTCCAAAAAAAACTTTCAACTTTTCATGTTTATCTCAATAAAAAAAACTTTTGTTTTTTTATTTCTTAAACTTCTCATTAAAAGACTTTTTCTTTCTTATCTAAAAGTTCTTTTCTCTCATAAAATGTTTTTTAAAAAAGATTTAAATCTGCAGTTCCTTATATGAAACACGTGAATGAAATTAAATTATATTGCCGCTTCTAATAACAGATAGTCTGTGATTACACAAGATTTGTATTTTAAAGACAACCAGTTTGAAGGGAACATAGTCTGCTTTTTGGGTTAAAATAATTTCTTGGTATGAAATTTTAATGGTATGACAATTAGAGATTAGACTGACAAAGACATTCAGATGACAATATCCGGTGAAAATTATTATTTGGGTCAAATACTCCCAAGACGTAGGCTATAATCTGTGAGAGTAAAGTACAATCTCCGCAGCTGTGTGAGCAAGTAACTGCAATTCCAGGTTTTCAAACAGAGATGGCGACAGAGAGGCAAAACTTACGGACTGCAGCTTTAACTTTTTATTTCTTAAACTTCTCATTTAAAAAATTAACTTAGAAAAAAAAAACCTTTATCTTTTTAAACATCTCAATTTTTTTCTCAAATCAAATTTTTACAAACAATATCTTATCTTCAAAACAAAACTTATCTCTTAAACTTTTCACAAAAAAACTTTTTTTCTCTAAAATACTTTTAAAAAATTAACAATTCTTATAATATATAAATAAATTTCTCATCAAAAATTAATTTCTTCTCATAAAACCTTTTTTTTTTTCCTCATCAAAAAACGTTTTTCCCTCTTCAAATTTTTTTTTATTTCATAAAAGTTTTTTGATGAGGAAAAAAAATATTTTCAGTTTAAAAAGAAATTCCTCAAACTTCTCTCATAAAAAAATAATAAATAAAATAAAAAACATTTTTTTCTATTTAAAAAAAGTATTTCTTGTTTGTTTGTTTTTTCATCAAAGGGCAACACAAGACAAATGCTAGCTCTCTATTAGCATACAGTACCAGCCGTGGCCACCAGGTGTCGCTATAGCATGACATCTAATGCTTACACTGCTTTATCCCTCAATAACACATTCACATGAAGGTTTTGCACATTGTAATCAAGACAAAATCAGATTGCACCATTAATATAGAAGTCCTTGTCATGTAACAACTGGAGCTGTATAAGAATTTGAATACAGAAAGTTTTTTTTATGACAGAAAAAGTTTTTTTGATTAAAAAAAATCTTTACATTTTTTGATGACAAAAAAGAATCTGATGAGGAAAAAGGTTTGTTGAAGAGAGAAAAAATATTTTTATTAAAAACATGAGAAAAAAGAGAAAAAGTTTTTTGATCTGCAGGTGCTTCCTAAATCCCAGATGATCTGATTAATCGTGTGTGACGCAGACTGTATGAATTCATATTTAAACTGGACAGAAAATACCTTCAGATCTTCATCTCGAGGGGAAACTTCCACAAAGCTCACGCGAGTCTTCTTCTGTCCTGATCTGAGAGAGAAAGGTTTAAAGCGCTTGTTTAAACGCACAGTAAGGGATTTCTGATAAATGCTGCTGATCTTTGAAATCACCAAAATAAACACACCCCTACCCAAAAGAGTCACACCCCTATCTTGATAGCTCCGCCCCCAGATTTACGAACACGCTATTCCAACACAGGCACCTCCCCATCACTACTGGACACGCCCCTTACTGGTGATTGGCTGAAAGCCGTGTTTTGGTGCTCGGTCAGATCCCACGGTTCAGCAAGTCGTTTCTGATGAACTCGGACTGAACTGTCAAGATGTTGAGGCGTCTGAGATCTTCTGGACCCACTAGCTCCGCCCCCTCAACCTCCCAACCAATGAACTGACTTCAGATGTAAAATGAACTCCGTTACACTGATCGATATATATATCTATTCTATATTATAGAAGCAGTGCTCCGTTATCGTTCTTGCATTATTGACAAAATCTTCTCCTGTTTGTCTCTGCTGAAGCTGCTGTGACACAGTCAGTGTTGTATAAAGCACGTATAAACATAAAGGACTGTAACCATGGCGTTTGTAATCAAACTGTTAGTTATAAAACCGGTAATCAGCCAAAAACATAAAAAAAAAAATTAAATAAACAACTGTTATGTTCCTACAAATTTTACTATAGTAAAAATATGGTACATTTTCATAGGGAAAACACTGAAAATGATTCAGATGATCTTACGCATGTTAATTTATTTGAAAAATACAGTTAAAAAGATGAAAGTTGTTTTAATGTTTAAATATTAAGATACTCAATTGCTTGCGTTTAGATACGTGCCTTGTAAATTTCAGATATATGTTACCAGAATAAAGTCGTAGCATTGTGAGGGATGGAAGTCCTAAACTATTAAGAATTAAAGTACATTAAAGTATCGAAATATTTTATCCGAACTATTGTTTAGAACATGGTTTAGAAGATCTTACGCATGTTAATTTACTTGAAAAATACTAAAAAAAAAAATCAAATTAAAGTTTTATTATTTAAATAAAAATAAATAAACTATAATTGCTTTCTGTGTTTTAGTACGTGCCATGTAAAAAAAAATATTTCAGATATACGTTACCAGAATAAAGTATTAAGAATAAAGTCAAAAGTATCGAAATATTAACAAAGTTTAATACTTTTATCCGAACTATTGTTAGTTTAGAACATGGTTTAGAAGTACGGCTGATACTTACCTCCCCAAACCACAGAGCAGAAAGATTAATTTCGACTTCTAGTTTTCACTTGAAGAGCAAATAAACCATGAGTGCCATAGATATGAAATATGAAACTCGGATTTATTGGTTTGTTTGGATTAATTCACCACACGCTAAACTTCGAGTAGATCACGATTATTGATTAGTAAACATTACTCTTGTTACTCGCATTAAAGTTAAATCAAACATAAATCGCTGTTCATACTGTTTGTTGTTGTAAAAAGTCTCAAATCGCTCTTCAGAAATCTGTCCGTTACTTACAGGCATGCGGCATGCGCGACTGGACATTCATGGCGCGCCGCGAACTAATATTTAAAAACAAACTGACCATATATAAATAATAAAAAAAAAACGACCATAGAATTAAAATTTTAAATCGACATATCCTTCATTATTTCGAATTAAACGGCTATCGCTTGTAAGGTACCTCAGGGATAATAAATCGCATCATCTCACTTAAAAACTCTACTTTAAAAGACCAGTTACACAGACTGCTATAGGCTGTTTACTCGTTAAAAAATCGGAGGAAAGGAAACTGAGTTAATAAATATAATATTATTCTCACAAAACTAACTGCCGTCAGACTGTTTCAATTTCGAATTGTAAAATCGCACCACAAACTTAAAATTACATGCGGATATTTTATGATTATCAGAAAATGTTCAATGGTAAAAAACATTCTTATAGGACCTCACTTTAAAATTAACAAATACTCCAACTAGCCTGAATGAATATATTAAAAACTAAGTACATTGCCGTTCATTTTATAGTTTCTTTTGTAACGCACTGTTGCATATATTTACGACAGCTAATAACATTCAAAGCATGAATTATTACCGGCAAATAAACTATTAATTAATATTTCGCAGTACTGTAAACTAATACAAGAAAATGAAGTAACAACTCTCACCTCAATCTGTGGGATGATGTTTTGTTCTGATAATTAAAAATGCTAGTATAATTCCACCATCGGATCACATTTAATACACTTTAATAATAATAATCGATGAAACACACAGAGTTAATCAGTGCAGTGCGGCAGTGAATTGGTCCAAATGATTTTATTAAAAAATGTCATCTCAGGATAATGTAAACCAGTTTTAACACCATCTAAAAATCAGCGGTTTCAGTTCATCTGTAAACAAACTCGAACTACGAGAGTATAAACGCTCGGTTTTTCTAGAGGGATCCGTGACGGAGCAGCGCGAATATGGACTACGCGTCGATCAGGTTTGTTCAGAGGCAGACAAGCAACATTTGTCCATTTTTTTTTTTTACACACAAACAAGCTGCTTTCCTTTAGCGTCTCGAGAGGAGCATGCAGGGAATGAGTGTCAGGCTCGAAGTTCTCCAGGCTTGCCGTCTCTTTTGGTCAGAATTGGTCGCACAGGCGGTCCCATTGGATGCTTTGCAGTGCTGGGCTGGAACGATGCCCATCAGGGGTCTCTGGGAAGGGTCTCCGTTACAGCAGGCCTCCATCAGCTGCCAGCAATCCTCGTTCAAACGTGGACAACCGCTACGGCCGCGGAGCCTGAAAGACAGCACGCAAAGCAAAGAGTTACCCAGAGTTCACAGCATCATCAGGATCCGGCGACTGGCGCTCGTTACCTTTCTTGACGTTGGTCCACAGCTGGTCTTTACCTGGAGGCATTTTCAAAGGCTTCTGGGAGTTGACGGCACGGAGCCGAGATAAGCAGATGATACCAAGAAGAGGAGACCCAAACGCGTAAACGTCGACGGAGTTATCGTACATTTCCTCACTACCGAAAAAACCCAAGCACACGTACGATCAGAAACTGTAACCACAGTAAGGTTTTTCTAAATAAACTTCATGTTGTCAATCATTTTCGTGGACCAATATAAAAAAACTACCATGATAATGAACTTTTTCAATTTCAAAAATTACAATTTTATTGTCCAATATTAAAAATCGCATACTATTTTGTCTAAATAAATTACCATTAAATTAATACTTTAATTTGGTAAAATCAATGTTAGATTAAAAAATTAAAGGTGAGTGTTAGGTTACCGAAAAGGAATTAAACATATAAAAGACGAGATATAAGAAAAAGAGGCATGAAATATTAGTTATATTATACTATAGAATGATATTTTGTCTTGTAATTGTTTTTATGTATGAAATGCTAATAGTTTGGCCAGTGTAAGGAATCGCTCGGAGAGCGTCCGGTTAGTGACCTGTGAAGAGTTCCGGTGCCATGTGGATGGGTGTCCCCACGATACTGCCGGACATCATGGCCTCGGGTTTACAGAAGCCCAGGTCAGTGATCTTCGCCCGGTTCTGTTTGTCCAGCTGCACAGAACAACACAAACACACATTATTATGCGGAATGAAGGGTTATGAATTGCTATAAAGTGTTATGAAGCATTACGTAATTAAAAATAAAATTTATGTTACAATTGTGCACGGTCCCTTTTTCAAATAAATTTAAATAAATAAATAAAGGGATAGAAACAGTCGAGCGACAGATAAGGACAGCAGTTTGTAAGTGTTTTTGCCTCGTTTTCTCAGACTACTGCGTGATCATCGTTGCTAGGGAAACTTTGCTTTAATTACCTTTTCTTTTTCTTGTCTATCATATTCAAAAAAAAAAAAAAAAAAAAAAAAAAACCCTGGCTACGTGTTCTGTACTAGACTAACTGAGACTTGTCATAGCACATGTATGCCGTTGTTGTTCTCTCGTTGATCTGATTGCTTCTACTGTTCTCATTTGTAAGTCGCTTTGGATAAAAGCGTCTGCTAAATGATTAAATGATATGGAGCGCTATGAAGGGTAAGGAAGGGATATAAAGCATTATGAACAGCTATGAAGGGTTATGGAGGGATATAAAGCATTACGAAAGGCTATAAAGCATAATGAAACATTATGAAGCACTATGAAGGGTTATATAGCATTATGATGCGTTATGAAGGGCCATAAAGCATTATGAAATGCTATGAAGGGTTATAAAGGATTATGAAGCGCTATGAATGGCTATAAATAGTTATGAAGCATTATGAATTTTAAAATAAAAATAAAAATTTATGTAAAAAATGTGCATGGTCCCTTTTCAAAATAAATTTAAATAAATGAAGGGTTATGAAGTGCTGTGAAGGGTTATGAAGCATTATGAAGTGCTGTGAAGGGTTATGGAGGAATATAAAGCATTATGAAATGTTATGAAGTGTTATGAAGGGCTATAAAGCATTATGAAGCGCTATGAAGAGCTATAAAGTGTGATTAAGCATTATGAAGGGCTATAAAGGGTTATGAAGCTTTTTTAAGTGCTATGAAGTGTCATGAAGTGTTATGATACACTATGATGCTTTACGAAGTGTTATGATGCATTATGAAGTGTAATGTTGCGCTCTCGTCACTGAGAATCAGATGGTAGATGCAGTTCCTCACCAGAACGTTCTTCAGCTTGATGTCGCGATGCAGCAGACCCTGACCGTGCAGGAACCGGATCCCCTCCACCACGTCCAGAGCGATCTGAAGACGCTCCTTCAGAGACAGACCGGCCTGAGAGAGACAGACTCGTCCATCACAACCACAGACAGACACACAGACAGACAGCCGTTGTTGTGATGGTACCTTCAGTCCTGTGTAGAGATCTCTGTGTAATCGATCCATGATCAGCAGCGATAGCTGATACTGGAGCCGCCGCTGTACGCAGTGATCGATCACCGAAACGTGGAGATTCACTAAACGATCGTGTTTAGGCAGAGACCTGATGGACACAGAGATCTTCAATGATTAAACAATAATAAACAAAACACTACTACTATTGGTATTGAATAAAAATAAAAAAATAAAAAAGTTCTTACTTATTAATAATACTAGAAATAAAAACAGTAAATTTACAAATAATAACAATTATAATAAAAATAATAAGCACTATCGTTATTTTTATTTAAATAATGAAAACCCAAACTCTTGAAAAGATACGAATGAACGCTTTCCCAAAGAAAAAAATAAAAAATAATAGTAATTACATATAAACAGTATTATTGTAATCACATTTTTTAAACAATAAATGTAATAAAAAGTACTAAACTCCAGTGGTGGTGTACCGTTGTGTAGTGGAACTCCAGGCGAGGTCCGTTACAGAGTGCTTGTCGTACGGAGGCGACGACTGACTTCAGAAGGCACCAGGGTGACGTCCACCCCAGCTATCCACACAGATACACCACACCGTACTGACCCCCGGCCCAGCTCCGGCCCATCTTGAGCTCCTGAGGGACACACACACACACAGAGACTCACACAGGATCTCACACACACACCGTGTGATCATGGGTGTGTCTCACCCGTTACTGTGTTATGTCTGCGCGGCGATCGGCTCTCCGGTGACGAGTGAGCGGTCGGCGTGATCCTTCCTGACCATAATACAGGTCAGACTGGTTAAGCTCCAGGCTGGCCCGTGTGACCCTCCTCCAGCTGCACACACACACACACAAGGGTACAGGCCGGTGCTGGGACTTTCATCATGGTGACAACACCAATGACTCTCAACAGAACAGATAAAACTAATATACTACAGAAAAATTACCAAAAATTACAGTAAAATATTAAAATACAATTTAACATTAACTGAATATTAAACATAATGGAGGTATTAAATGACGACTTCTTATAATAAAACACAAAAAACATACATACATAAATACATATAAATTATAAAATACTTAATATAATAAAAAATAAAAATATACTATGTAGTATGAATTAATGTAATGTAAAATATTATATTTTAAAATATAACATTTCCTAACAACATATATTAAATATTAAAACATAATTGGCAATATTACATGTGAATAAAATATGTATAATAAAATAATGAAATCAGAAAAGAGATTTATTATGAATAAATGTAATAAAATATAACACATGTAAGAATTACATACTAAAATTCATGAAACATACTGGAGGTATTAAAAAAATACATACACACACGTATATATTTTTAACATTAAAATATAAAAAACTTAAACTAAAGTAAACTAATACTTTAATGAACTCTAAAGATTAATTAAATAATAAAAATTACAACTAATAAAAATAATAAATCTTGTTTTATTACAATTAAATCATATTTAACTTATTACAGAAATGTAAGTGAAAACAGTGGCTTGTGGCCATCGAGTATTCAACACCACGAACACTTTCAGAGCTTGCAGTCCTTTATTTATTCTATATTTAACTGTTTATTTTAAACAAATGAGAAAGAATGAAGTGAGGAGAGTCTGGTGAAGGCACTGACCTGTCGGAGCGAGGCGGCGAAGGCCTCGTGGGAGCTGTTGAGTCTGGTCCTGAACTGAGAGCAGATGCTCTTGGCCAGTTTGGCGGCGCTCAGGCTCTCGATGGCGTCCTGCGCGACCTTGCGCTTCCACTCGGGCGTGACGGACGGAGGATTGACCCACGTGATGCGGTGGATGATCTGAGGAGACACGAGCGTCAGCCGCCGCTCCAGACACGCCAGCGCAGGGCATTATGGGTAACTCACCTGTTTGATCTGCTCCCAGAAGAGCCTGGTGACGGAGGAGCCCGAGTGGAAGGTCACCTCCACGTGATACGCAGCGTTCAGGATCTGAGCGAACAGCAGAGACTCACTACACACTGAGAACACCAGCGTCTGAGGCGGCAGTGTTTCTTATCACCAGAAAGTGTGTTAAACATCGCTTCATTCTATTTATAATTATATTTCATTACAAAATTACAAATAATTAAATACATTTACAAAATATGACAATTAAATATTACTGTACCCTACTACACTACTACTATATTAAAATTAATTCAATGTTAATGAATCTAAATTTTTACTGTATATTACTAAATATATACATAATTCTAAAATTGTCTTTTTAATTAAATATAACTTTAATAACAGTATACTACTTAACATACTGTATATTATATTTTTATATGAAATTAACATATTACAGAATACAAATGCTTACTGTGTGTGTATATATAT
>NC_056593.1:490873-505873 GCF_018340385.1 Cyprinus carpio
TATATTTATTATCCAAATTTAAAGTGGAAAAATCACATGTGTAATTCAAATAAATATTTTTAAAGCTGTCAAATATTTATAAAAAGTTACAATTCTAAATGTATGTATATTTTTTAAAATAGTTAATATTTATAAAAAATATCAATGTAAAAAAAATAATCTTTATATGAATATAAAATCAAGACAGACAGACAGATGTGAGGAGGCTTCATCTCGACTCTCTGTCTGTTCAGACGAAAGTGACTTCAGGCTGCATACTACGGGATTCCACTCGAGGCAACACCAGTAGACACAACGAAGTCTGGCTTAATGAATGATCTCATCACACAGAGGTCAGGCCTTCTCAGACTGGACCCAGCTGCTGCAGGTCACACACATGCCGTGAGTTTAAGCGAGCCAATCAAAGCAGTGCAGAGGCGAGGGGCCTGAGAGTCGTAAAATTTACTGGTCATAAAATAATGAGGTAAACCACACCCACTCCACACACACACACACACACACACACACACACAGACTCTCTCTCTCTTACACACACACACACAAGTATACTGACTATATGTAGTTTGAAACCTTAAACTTCCAGTGAAATATACTTAAACTAAATTTAAAGCGAAGAAAGGCAAGAAATTAAGCAATAAATTGACTTAAAGGCATTTAAAAATAGCAATGATGAACCACATCCACTGACATCATGAACAAGCATTTACAAATGAAAGTGACGCCTCTGCTGACCTCTGACCCCTCTGTATGTGTGTGTGTGTGTGTGTGTGTGTGTTGACTGTCATCTTGAAGGAGTCGAGCACAATGCATGAGGTTACACACACACACACACAACAAAATCTTGTCCTACATTTCCTCACACGCAACCCCATGGCGGCAGATCAGTCGGTCGCGGACCCAAGAAAGACACTTCCCTTTGAGACACACACTTCCTGCATGCGGTCTGTGATGTCACATCCCTGTGGTCACATGACTCACCTTATTGTAGTGCAGTGCACACGTGTGCGGGTATTGCCAGCTACCGTCCACTCACTCCGCCCATGATGAAGGGCAGACACCGTCGTCTTCGTCTCTCCTGCAGAAATCAACAGATCACCCACACACACTCATTAGCAGATTCTTAGTTCAACTGACGACCAATAAGACACGAGCTTCTGGGTCATGTGACATCTGGGCCAATGATGTCAGGGTGGTTATTTTAAACACTGTGACGAGTGAATCAGCTGATAATTCACATTGAGCTTTGCTGCATTTTCTCACACGACTCTGCTGTGAATGTTTCTGATGTAGCGTCTTCTGGAGTTCTGCGCGGTTCATTTACCCTGCGGGAACGTGAGCTGATCTGTTTCAGTAACGATCTCCAGGCCGCATGAAGTCGTGTTTCTGATTAAATCGTCCGTTATACAGCAGTGGTAGACCGTCAGGCTCTCGGTCGCAAACCTGCAGGAGGAAACCGATTTACAGAGACACCAGACCTGGAACGACAGGAGAGCCTATAATGAATTGTGTGTGTGTGTGGTGTGTGTTGTTGTTGTGTGTGTGTGGAACATCTTTAAGGTCCATCGTTCCATTACATCCAACAAGGTCTGTGTGGATTCGCTGTAGTCCCTCAGTGATTAAACAACGACACACACCACACACTGCTAGGGCTGTTCTCTGTGACCTTCTGCTCTCACTATCAACACTATACAGACACTGAGATGAACAGCACTAACAAACAGTCAGTATCTGCTGTAGTGATTGCTCCGCGCGGCAGAAGATCTTCAAGAGGTGTCCGTCTCACATTTATAAAGTTAAAGTAGTCAGCGAGCAGCAGCAGAGCGAACACGACAGTCCACCACAGACCCAGTCAACACTAAACGCTCACAAAAACCAGGACGAAAAATAAAAACAAAACACGCGGGGGGGGGGGGGGGGGGGGGGGGGGGGGGGGGGGGGGGGGGGGGGGTGTTTACTATTAACACTGGCAGGTTTCGGAAACAACATTTAACCTGGGGGAAAAAAACAACAACACCACCAGGGACGCGCTCCTCATTCTGGATTTTCAAAAGCCAAAAATCTGATAAACCCATTACAATGCAAAAATGGCGCCAAATGGGAAAGAACAAAAAGAAAAAACAAACCAACTTATTTAACTGTTTTATTTTCATGTTTGTGTGGGCACAATTAATTGGCAGATTTAATTTAATATGTTCCTTGCCACCCAACAACAAAAAAACCAAAAAATATTAATTTTTTTTACTATTTCATTTTAAATAATAACAAAAAAAATAAAAAAAAAAGGGTCAAGGGAAATTTTTTGGCATGGAATGTGGTTAATGTGTCTGGGTAATATTGGGCACCTTAATAATCACCTTAAATCTGCTAAAAATGCTCAAAGGGCGAAGTGTGTGTTGGGGATGTGTGCCGGGTGTATTCGTGGGATGTTTGCCCGGTGGTTTGTTTGCCGGTGTGGGTTCAAGCGCTGTGTGACACTGGTTAGAGGCAGGAGGGGGGATAAATTCGTATCTCCAGAGGGACACACACCCCCCAACAACACACCCAACAGCACAAACACTTCATTTCTGCCTTTTTCAGGGCAATCATACCTCAAACAATCCTCCTTATAATCCTCCAGCAACAGTTTAAACACTGGTGGTCTTTCTAGTACCTACAGTTCATTCATATCTTCCCCGAGCTCCCTTCTCATTTTTTCAAGTTCCTTGGAGGTTTTTCAACGCTTCATCACGCACCAATTCACAACAAGCCCAATTTTAAATTGAGTCTTCCTCATGAAAATCCCACTTTCCCCCCCTTTGGGTTCGGACTCGTACAATAAAGAAAAGGGGGGGGGGGGACCAGGGTTGCTTGTGCTGGTACTGAAACCTTGGAAAGCTTCTACATGGTAAAAAATCATAAAATTCGACTCAATTTCCCTCAATGTTTGGGTTGTTTAAATGTGGCATGACATCAACGAGTTTTTTTCATTGTTTCAATTAACAAACGCCAAAAGTCTTTTAAAGGGGACATTTTTTTTCCAGAGAGTTTTGTCAAGTCCTGGGAAACTCATCACAAATATGGGGGGGACCCCTTTAAAACCTTCGGGGATAAAAAAAAAAAAAACAACCATGCCCCCCTGAAACACAAAAAAAGAAAAGGAAATCAGCGCCGGAAAGGCCAAAAAAACCCCGAGGCAAAAAAAAAGGTCATTTCAGGTTTTTTTCTCCTGAAAACCCACCCAACAGGGTCCGTATTAACACCCCCACGCTAAACAGATGTTACCAGGGGACAGGGAGGCATTCCTCAGGGGCCAAAACAACAAGGTTGGAGGAGTGGGGAAGTCGAGAAAGAGAGACAGAAAACAGAGGCAAAAAAGCCGGAGGGGACAGCGTGTGGGAGGGAAGGGCCATTCCGGGGGGGACAGATAAAGGCCATCCTGTTTTTTTTTCCCATTTCGGGAGAACGGGGGGGACAGGATCAAAACACAACTGGGACGGTTTGGGGGGACTACTAACAAAATCATTTGTGACAATAAATTGCAAGCGTGGATTAAAGGGTTATATAAAAAACGCTTCCGAGGGACGAAGGCAGATAAAAGCGCCTTAGGCACCGAGAGGGGGGGGGGGGTGGGGAACATGAAAGGCCAAAAAATATAGGGGAGAAGGGGCGGATACGGAGTTCATTAAGCTGTTATTCGCTCGGAGGGCTTAATGAAAAACCAAAAAAACAAACGGCACAGGTGACGGGGCTTTCATCTCGGCGGACCCAGATCACGGGGGGGGGGGGGGGGGGGACCAGCGGTCTTTAGAGCGTGGGAGAGGAAAACAGGTGGGAAAGCGCTGGTATGGCCGTAGGGGGCACCTTGAAGGGTTGTGAAGGTCCTGCGGAGGGAAGTTCCATGGAGCTCATTGTGGCCCAAGACAAGAGTGGGTTTTTCCCGAAGGCCTCCGGGAGGGACACTCGCCCACCCTGAAGGCCTCCAACAGCCAGGCATTGATTGGGGGGGGACACGCCCCCGTTCTTTTCACAACCACGCACGCTTCGGCCCAAGCAGCGGCCCGGTGGAGCGCGGGGGGGGGGGGGGGCGGAAGGGGGGACACTTCGCATCGGGCTTTCCACTCTGGAAAGAAGAAAAGAGGAAAAGAGGTTCATCATTTCAAAGTTGTGGGAAAAAAAAACCCAACGTAAACAACCATTGTTCAAAATGTGCTCAAAAACAAACGTTGGCTCTTTTACACTCTCCAAAGTCATAGAAGATCATTCCGTTGACGGTTTTTCATTTCAAGTAATTCCAACTTTGTCTCAGGCGATTTGGTTTTTCTTCTCATTACAACAAGAAAAAAGGCCCCCAACATGGAAAGCACTAGGGGTCCATTCATTCCCGTTTGCGTATAGGTTGAAAGGAACTTCTCTGGACATTTTGATCTTGAGCAAAAATCTGTAGAAAAAAGTTTGAGGGACAAAAGCTTTTGGAGGGGGATTTGACATTTTTTCATCATTGAAAATATCAAGATTGTTTCCTCAAAACTAAATAACCAGGGCCCGGCCCACTAAAAGCATAGTTGATCAATCCAGTAAGGAAGTCTGGACCATTTGGTTTGAGGGAAAACTGTTTTAAGAGGGTCTTTCAGGGGGGAACTTTTTTTCAACACCTTTTGGGAATCTTGAGAAATAAATCTGGAGCACACGTTCTGAGGACAGGTTTTAGGGGATTCTCTTTTCTGAAAAAACTCCCAGGAGGAGGGGGGGACCACGTGAGATTTACTTTCTCTAGGGAGAAATAATATGGAGGAAAAAGCTTAGAGACCTCCCGGAATATTGTTTTTCCACTTCCTTGGGAGGAAATAACAATCGGAAGGGTAACATTAAGAGGATCTCCGTTGGTGGAAAAGGGCGTTTAGCCAACAGGCAAGTCTGAGGGGGCAAAAGTTTCGATTGAACAGTATCAGTTTTGGTCTCAGACCGGAGTTTTCTCCCATATCAAACAGGGGCCCAAAATTGGGAAAGCACTTAGTGTATTCATCACAATAAGAAGTTTTGTAGAGAGTCATTTAATGGAGGGGGATAAATGTTTGCAGGATCTGCAGACTTTTGAGTTTGGACACTTTTGGGATCTTGGAGCACAAATCTGAGACCCACACGTTTGAGGGGACACTAGTCGAATAGAATTTCTCTTCTTAGGGGACTCTATAGGAAGGGAACCAACTGTGAGGATTTAAAAGGGCTGCCCTGTGTTTTTCTCAGGACGAGAGTAAATTTACAGACATATGACGGGGGCAAAGCCATGAGGGGGGGGGGGGAACTTTTAACCAGAAAATATCGGGACTTTTTTCATCTACCTGGGAGAGGGATCCACATCGAGGACATTGAGAAAAAGGAAGATCTGCGTTTGGTAGATTTTCACGCACAAAGACGCTGGGGGATAGTGGGGGGGGACAGAATTCATTGGAGTCGCTTCTCATTGGGACAAAAATAAACACATCCAAAAAAAACTTGGGTTTCATTTCTTTCCTAGTTTAAGCACCAACCAAAACATATTTTTATATTTGCATTAAAAATGATGCTACGTCAACTTCACTTTATTATAAAAAGGGTTTCCTCAAGCTACATTTCATTTGTTAACTACCCCCAAACTGTTTGTCTCCAGGGCGGTGTTTCTCCTGAATGACAAGCATATAGTCATCCATCCAAGTGTGAGGAAGTTATAGGAGGATTCATTTTTGGGTGAGGGGGGGGATGTTTGAGAATCTCAGGACCTTTCTGATTGATGGGGGGGACTTCGGGGGGATCTTGAGCATAGAAATTATTGGAGGCCCACCCACCTCGGACACCCCTAGTCGAGAACTCTTTCTGAAAAAAAAACAACCTTAGGAGGAGTGGGGATAACCCCACCATTTGGCCGTGCGGGGGATTTAAATGTGCGCGGGTTTCTCGTGAAGGAAAAAAACAAATGATGCGCACCAGGGGGAGGGGACTTGTTACAAAAAAAAAAATATTAAATCTTATCTCCTGGAGAAATAGAAATCGAGGCATCAATTGAGGGATCGGTGGTTTGTGCATTTTAGCTTTCCAAGGTGGGGGGATGCAATCTTCAGAAAATGAAAAAGTTCTATTTCTTCTATTGAGACAACATCAAAGATTTCCTTTCAGCAAAAAAATTTCTCAAAGTTTTGGATTTTCCATTATAATCTCCCAACTTGGTGGGAGGGAACACAACCCCAGGGGGAGGGACCCATCTGTGGGTTTTTCTGTCTGGTACTGTGGTTGGCGAACAAGGTTATCACTGTTTTAAGTTAACAAAACACTAACCAAATTTTTTTTAACAACACTTAATTCAATGAAATGCAATGGAACTATTTCCAAAGAAAACGAGGGATTTCACTTCCTGAGGAGTTTTCTAAAATGCTTTCGGGGAAGTAAAAAAAAAAAAAAATAGAACAATGATAGTTTGAAAGGACGGGTAGGGGAGATGGACCGTGAGGGGGGAAGGGGGGGGACGTGGTGTGTGTGTGGGTGTGTGTGTGTGTGTGTGTTGTGGGTTGTGTGGAGACAAAGGCGACCCTGTTCGGACACCACAAAGTCGATTTGGTCACGGGCTCATCATAACGGGTGGAACATTTGTTGTTGCGGGTGTGCGTGCCAGTCGCCTTTTCCATCTTTCCTGTTTTACCACACACATTCTCTGGGTCTTCTGGGCCGCTTCGGGCAAGCGTGAATGAAGTTATTGATTGCGGTGTGTGTTGTCCGGATTCTCTCAGAAGGTCTTTGATGGGGAAACGAGGTCCAGATGGCTTTAAATACGGGGGCTCCACATCAAAGAGCTAAGCCCATATTTCACACACACATCGACATTCGGGGGATCCATGATCTCCGAGAAGTTTCAGCGTGGAACAAACCGCACAACCGCAGTCAGTTTTCAGGCTCAGCCTCGTTAAAAAAAAAAACCCCTCGTTTTACAGCATCCATTATCAATGTGAACTTAACCGGGATTTTAACTCCCTTCTTCAATTCCAAGGTAAGAAACAAACGACGAGAAAACCGGCGTCTGTTATGTCAAACATTGATAGTATAACTCGGGGTTCTTCTGGAAACAAACGTAGCATTACTACCTTCACAATTCTACTTAGAAATTCCGTAATGGTGCTAGTTTTCTTTATTTATATTTAATTTAAAACACACTGGTATAAAACCACTAGAAATTTATATAAATACAGTATAAATAATACAAAAAAAAAAGTTTTTACGACGAAAAATTTTGCATTTTTTGACTCACCTTCACCAAACTTTCACAATAGCTTAACAATGATTCAAAAGAATAAGCATATAATTAAAAACTATAATGAATCTTGAGTCAGGGTCATTCTATGGGTGTGCGACTAATAAAACTAATCAGCTTATCTAACTATAACAAACTAGCTTATTCTAACTAAAGTGAACACATTAAAAACAGCAAGTATTCAGTGTCAAAAAAAAAACTAATAACATCACTAGTGAATCCTTGCACATTAAGACAGTACTGAATTCATTTTGATTGCAAAAAAAAAAATACATTTAACAAACATAGAGGGTTTCACTGTTGAGAGATGATTCAAATCAATCATTCTAAACTTTGTTTTGAAGTGATTCACTACAATGAATGGTCTGGAATGGATTGAGTGATTATTGTCTATAAAGTCAGCCCTTACTTACTGGCAGCATACAATACATGATCACTGCTGATTGTGATTTTCATGAGCTGGGAGTTCAGTTCAGTGGTGTTTTGAGGTGAATTATTAACACACCTCTCTCTCTCTCTTCAGCAGCAGTATGAATGATTCATCTCATCAAAATGAACAGATCTCATGAGAGATGAGATGAGGTGAAATGAGGTCACAGAGTCACAGGGGGACATGTTAAAACCACTCGTGTTCAACACACACGCACACACACACACACACACACACACAGAGGAGGAGCAGGAGCCAGAGAGAGATGCTTTTTAATGTACACTGTCCAAAAAGTCCTCGACAACAACAGTCCCCCACACAAACAAACACACTTCATCTGTTATATTACAGTCAGAGGACACACACACAGAACATGTTAAAGAGCTGTACAACACGCTTCATCTGTTTATATTACAGTCAGAGGAACATCACAAATCATTTCTCACAGGAGCTACAATGCTCAGCTCTACTCATCACATCTCACTCGATCTGTTCTCTGATTGTCTCCATCACATCTCTAATCATGCCATGCAATCTTGCTTCATGCCATCCTTGATCCTTGAATATCACATCAAAATTATATATTATATATATATTATTATTAACGTTCATGTGTTCACCAAACCACCCATCACCAAATATAATCCCACTTCATCACCTATCATCTATAAAACCCTCAGAAAACCCACAAAAACTGCAAACCCACTGGAATCTAAAGCTTCTGAGCAGCAGAGCAATCCACACACACACCTGCAGGAGCAGAGGCAGGATCAATCCAACACCCCAACACACTCTGCAGGAGCTCCTCACGCAGAGACAGAGGTCACGACCTCCACACAGTCCTTCATAAACATGCCTCCTCTTTATAGTGCTCTGATGAGAACAGTGAGGTTTAATCAGAATGTGGGCGTGTCTGGAGGCTCCGCCCCCTCACCTGTGTGGTCGTGGAGACACTGGCAGGTGAAGCCGCCCTCGTGGCTGTGGCAGACGCCGTGAGCGCCGCAGGGTTTGGAGTAATGACACAGATCGATCTCCGTCTCGCGCAAATGTAGGCCACCCTTTCTCCCGTCGCTGAAGCCTTCCTTCGAGGGGACCAGCGGCAGCGCAGGGCCTGCGATCGGGTGTATCGCCGGAACAGGATGGTGTCGGACGCCACGAACGGTGCCAGGCTGTCGAACTAAAACTCCCAGCACGGACACCGCACTTCATGTAGTTCTCACACGGCTCGCGCAGGCAGATGTGTCGCTCGTCGAACGGGAGCACCTCCTACCACCCCCCCCAATAACAAACAACAACTCAGGAGTGTCTAAATCTTTACTATCTGAGACGCAAAAAACAAAACCAATCAACAATCTCAAACCCTTAAACAACAAAACCACTAAATAATCTCAAATCTTAAAAAATAAACTCCCACATAATCTTAAAGCGTTAGGAGGATGATATCTGACCAGTTGATGTATGGTGTTATTAGGAGGACAATATTTGTCTGAGATCAACTGAAAATCTTGGAATCTGAGGGAGCAAAAAAAATCTAAATATTGAGAAAATCATCTTTAAAGTTGTTCAAATGAAGTTCTTAGCAATGCATATTTACTAATCAAAAATTAAGTTTTGAATATATTTACAGTAGAAAATTTACTAAATATCTTCATGGAACATGATCTTATCTTAATATCCTAATGATTTTTTGTCACAAAAAAGGGAAATGTATAATTGTGACTCATACAATGTATTGTTGTCTATTGCTACAAATATACCTGTGCTACTGATGACTGCTTCTGTGCTGCAGGGTACTCCAACTTGTAATCTGTAATGGATTACATTTACACACTGTAGATGGAAATGTGGGATATTTTCTCAGTCTGGCGCCGTACCTGTGAGGAGATCTGTGCCAGCAGGCTGCGGTTCAGATACAGACGCTCCTGCAGCTCCTCCGAGCCCAAGAACTCCACCTGACCTCCGCCGCTGACCCCGTGACCCGGGGCCGCCACCGACAGGCTGACGTTCAGGATGCCGGCGCTGACGTCCGTGTCGTCCTGGATGTTGAAGACCACCACATCCTCACGGGACGCTGAGAGAACGCGGGCCACGCCCTCCAGGAACTGAGCCAATAGGAGCGAGAGGAAGCGCTCCTGCGACGTGTCGGCCAATCGCAGCGTGATGCTGTTGGAGAGCATCTCGTCCGTGATGATGGTGACCTGCAGCAGACACTGAGCCGACACCGAGTGAACGCCATCTACAGGAACACAGAGGAATCACCGAATCACTGAGCGGATCTTCAGAACCACAAACACCAACGCTACTGACTTGACCGAAAAGATTGTTTTTCTTATAATTACTCAGATTATTGTGATGGTTCACTTGAATCAGTTCAGTTAGATGGTTCACTTAAGCGAATCAGTTCTTTCGCATGTTTCACGTTAATAAATCAATTAACTTGAATGGATGAATTGGTTCTTTGGGATAGTTCACTTATGTGAATCAGTTCATTTAGATGGTTCACTTGCATGAATTGGCTCATTTAGATGATTCACCAGAATAATTTGTTTAACTGCAAGGTTCACTTAAATAAGATTTTTTTGAGTGAATCTCAAATGAATGGGTTCTTTTAAGTAAACCATCCAAATGATCAGATTAATTCAAAATAAGTTCAAGTAAATCATCCACACGAACAGATTTTAGTGAACAGTCCAAATGAACAGATTCATTTCAGTGAATCACCCAAATGAATGGATATGATTGAACCATTCAAATGAACAGTTTCATTTGAGCAAAAAGTCCAACTAAACTGATTTATGTGAATCATCCAAATTAATTCATTTATTTGAGTGAACCATCAAAAAAAAAATAAACATAAAAATGAACAAATGAACCGATTCATTAAAGTGAATGGAGCTAAACTAAATCAACCAGTTCATTTAAGTGCACCATCCACACAAATCCATTAATATGGAATATTCACTTAAATAAATCCCTTCATTTGGACGGTTTACTGAAACAGATCCATTCATTTGGACAAAAGAATTGGTTCATAAACAGTTTACTGATTCAGTCATTGTGCTTCAGTGTTGTTAGTTTGGCTGAACTTGAACTCATTTAAATGCTGAATATCTTGTAGTTTGACCTAGCTCTGAGTTTCACAGTAACTTCCCATCCCGGTTTTGGCTCTAACGAGCCTTCAGCACAATCTAGCAGTGATCGCTAATTGGACCGAACACTTATCCAATCCACCAGGACGCAGATAAACGGCATTAATCCTCCGCTCCGAGCCGCCTGCCAATAAACATCTGACCCGGCTCCAGACAGCAGTCCAAACACAGAGAAAGGAATGCTGGGAACCGCTTTAACATCAAACACACACACACACACACACACACACACTCTCATCAGACACTAATTAGGCAGATTAATGCATGTGTTCTTCAGACACATTCAGACTGGTCTTCTATTCATGACAGTGTTTCAGTACCAAACAAATAATATATAATAAAACTACACCTCACCCCAACCCACATCAAATCAGTGTTATTTTAGTATGATTTTTAATATTTCTGTCCCTGCAGCACAGAAGCAGTCATCAGTAGCACAGGTATATTTGTAGCAATAGACAACAATACATTGTATGAGTCACAATTATACATTTCTCTTTTTTATGACAAAAATCATTAGGATATTAAGATAAGATCATGTTCCATGAAGATATTTAGTAAATTTCCTACCATAAATATATCAAAACTTAATTTTTGATTAGTAATATGCATTGCTAAGAACTTCATTTGAACAACTTTAAAGATGATTTTCTCAATATTTAGATTTTTTTGCTCCCTCAGATTCCAGATTTTCAGATAGTTGTCTCTGATAATCAATCAATACAGCTGTAATCTTTTGTGCTCCAGGATCACATATCACAGTATTCGGAATTAGCTTTCAGTTTTATATTTTTTATAATTCTCGTTTTAATTTTGGCTTTAGTAATTTTGCTTTAAAAAAAAAAAAATTTGTTGTTTTACACATTTCGTTTTCATATTTCTATTTAGCTTTAAATTATTATTTTTACTTCACTTTTAGGTTTAGTAATTTTAGTACTTCAAGTTAAAGATATTTAATTTCAGTTGATCACCAAGGCAACATTTCTAACTTAGAATGAATTATTTGCTAACTATGTTTTTAAAGTTTTCTAGGTTTTCATCTAATATTCATAAATTTTCTTTCAGCTTTCAGTTTTTTAATAATTTTAGGTAACAATAGCAACACTGGCAAAACAATAAAGTAAACACACAAAAATAAATAAATAAATGAAATTAAATTAGTATATTCAAATATATGTAAATAACAGTCAATAACGACCTGAAAAATTGTACCTTTATTTTATTTATATTTTTAATTGAACATATTTACTCCTGACCACAGGTTTCTGAGCAGTATATTTAGTTAATTTATCATCATCATCATCATTATCATCATCATCATCTGGAGACTCGAGACGTTTTCATGCTTCTAATCGACTGATTTGAATAAAACAAACTCAGTCGACAGACTCCTGACGAGCTTGTCATGCTAATAACAGCCTGTCAGAGCAGAGTAGAGAGTCACTGTTTTACAGCGAAACACACAGCCACAGAAATGAGGCCGACTTGAGTTTACAACATTAACCTACATACAAACACGCAAGACACGCGAACATGTGACACACACACTCTAAAGCACCATCACGCCGACTCTTCATCTTCATCTTTAAATTACTCCAGTGAGACTGCTCACTTATAAAGAATCGGTTCATTTGGATGGTTCCCTTGAATTGGTTGTTTATGTTTGGTTCACTTAAATGAATCGGTTCATTTGGATTGTTCACTTATAATGAATCTGACTGTTCATTTGGATGGTTCACTTACATGAATCTTTTCATTTGCATGGTACACTTAAATAAATTGGTGCATTTAAGCTTGGTTCATTTAAATCAATTGATTAATTTGTACAGTCCACTTAAATTGATCAAGGGTGCGACAATAGTTAGCTAACGATGCTTCAGAGAAACAGGGGTTTGGGTGGTTCACTTAAATGATTTGGTTCATTAAGACATTTCCCTTAAACGAATCCATTCTATTGGAATGTTCACTTATAATGAATCAGTTCATTCTGGTGGTTCACTTAAGTGAATTGGATCATTTGCATGGTTCACTTAAATTAATTAGTTAATTCATACAGTTCATTTAAAATGATCAAGAGTGCATTTCCCAAAACTTACAACTATAATTAGGTAACGATGCTTTTGGGAAACGCACCGTTATTGGAATTGTTCACTTAAAAGAATCTGTTCTTCTGGACTGTTCTCTTATAATGAATCAGCTCATTTGGACAGCTCATTTTAAACAAATTGGTTCATTTCGATGATTTACCAAAACAAATCGGAGTGAATGTATGAATCGTTCATTTGCAGGATTTGAAGAATCATTTGTGCATGGTTCACCTAAATCAGTTGATTCAGATGGATAATTACACTAACATGATGTCTTCACTCCATGATCAGAGTTCACTCCAGTGTACAACTCTCCAGTATGTGACTGATTAGGAAAACCGCCCACTGTTTGATGGACAGGTGAAGCAGCCAATCACAGCTCAGACGTGAACAGCATGACATCAGTCTCACATTCTTTCAAACTCAACAGAGACGTGAGACGCACAATCTCCCCGAGCGGCAGGTGGAACCTGAGGAGACACCGGCACTGGAGGCTCCCACAATGCACTGCAGCAGCTGAGCACTGTAATCAAGCCCTCAAGAGGCCAATCACAGCCAGCGTGTGTGTGTGTGTGTGTGTGTGTGTGTGTGTGTGTGTGATATCAGATATCAGATATATATTCAGCATCATCCTCTCATCATCAGTCAGGTGAAAACCTCCCAGAATTCCCCTGGAGCCGCAGATCTGCAGTATTTGAGTGTTCGGATGAGTGGAGGTCGATCTGTGACCTAGATCTGAGGATGAGTGCGCCGCTCTTCATCACTCACACCGCTTTCAATTTAGAATGTCTTTCTAGAATATTTGTGACAATGCAAAATATTTACACCATCAATAAAATACATGACAGCCAGGTTGCTAAGGTGTTCAGGATGGTTGCTATGTAGTTACCAGGGTGTTCAGAATGGTTGCTAGGATGTTGCAGATTACAGATAGATAGACAGACAGATAGACAGATGTGATGTGATTTAGTTTTTTCGTGTTAGCAGACTCATTTTCGCTCTATTAGCATCTGTAATAATCTCTAAGTATCTAAAAGCACTAATCAAACTCATCCTGTTGCTATGGTTACTATATTCCAGCTCTCAACTTCCCACAGACCAATCAGAGGCTCTCAGACACGCCCACTGCCATTAAATCACCTGCACATTCATCAGTGTGTGTGTGTGTGTGTGTGTGTGTGTGTGCAATAGTGAGTGTGTGTGTGTGTGTGCGCGTGTGAGTGTGTGTGTGTGTGTGTGTGTGTGTTTGCGTGTGTAATAGTGAGTTTGTGTGTGTGTGCAATAGTTACTTTATGTGTGTGTGTGTGTGTGTGTGTGTGTGTGTGTGTGTGTGTGTGTGTGAGTGTGAGTCGTGTGTGTGAAATCACTTTCTCTTATTTTAGTGACTCATTTAAGGAAGATATTCAGAGAGACTGAGAATGCAGAAAGCGCACCCTATTTGTTTTCTTTATTTTACAACCCCCCCCCCAAAAGTTTTGTTGATATTGCATGTATACAAATAATGTAATTTTTCAGTCAATATTAAATTAATGAAAGAACTAGCCTAAGAGTTTCACTTTGACAGCTTGAAAAATAAACTTGAAAGTAACTTAAAAGTAATTAGTAATCTGATTAGTTTTTAAATGCAGTAATCAGTTATGTAATCAAATTGCAATTTTAAAGAACTAATTACTACTTTGTAGTGGATTACTTTTTCTGAGTAACTTACCCAACACTAGTGAGTGCAATAGTGAGTTTGTGTGTGTGTGTGTGTGTGTGTGCGCGCAATAGTGTGTGTGTGTGTGTGTGTGTGTGTGTGTGAGAGTGGATGTAGGTGTGCAATAGTAAGTTTGTGTGTGTGTGTGTGAGTGTGTGTGTGTTGTCAGGGGAACTAAACGAGTGTTTCCTCCACCTGAGCTCAGACTGGAACAGAGCGCGCTCAGCAGGGGGCGGGGCTAATCCTGCCTCATCAGCCAATCACACGGCACTAATCCATTCCACTCTCAGCAGCAGCAGCAGCAGCAGCAGCAGGACAGATGTGTTCATCACGACTGAATCAATCAGTGTCAGGACAGTCTGAGTCTCTGCTCACAAACACCT
>NC_056593.1:510873-523792 GCF_018340385.1 Cyprinus carpio
TCGTCCATGAAGTACGTGATTCGAGCGTTCTCGCCCGTGTCCTCGTCCGTCGCGCTAATCATCACTACGGTCGTCCCGACAGGCCGGTCCTCGTTAATGTTGACCGTGTAATGCGAACTCTGGAAAACCGGCCTGTGTGTGTTGGCATCCGTGACGTTGACATAAACCTTAGCGGTGTCGAAGCGTGTCCCGTCAGACGCCGTTACAGTGAGGACGTACTGTCTTTCCAGCTTGTAGTCCAGCGGTTTTAGAGCGAGGGTTATCAGGCCTCCGCCGCTCTGGCTAGGGATGGAAAATCTGTTTCTTGTATTCCCACTTGATCGATACGTAACAACGCTGTTAATATCCTGATCGACGGCGGACACGGTGACACGACACCCGTTCCTATGGACGCGTCCTCGTTTTAGGCGCATGTAGTAGGCCTTTTGCGTGAACTCAGGGTTGTTGTCGTTGACGTCTAGAATAGTCATGCTGATGCTAGCCGATGAGGACATAGCCGGCGCTCCGTGGTCTCGCGCCTCCACTCCGAAGCTATAGAAGTCCACGCTCTCTCTGTCCAGTTCCGATGCTACGACAATCCAGCCGGTGCTGTTGTTGATGGTGAACGGGGAAGTTGGGCGTGGTCTGGTGAGACGATATTCCAAACGGGAATTATCTCCCGCATCGGCGTCTATGGCTTGAATATGAATGACGGAATATCCAACTGGAACGTTCTCCAGTACTGTAGCTTGGAACGGAGTGCTTACGAATATCGGAGCGTTGTCGTTAACGTCCAGTACTTGCACTGTGACTAGGCCACTGATAATGGAGAGCGGCGGGCGTCCGCCATCTTGCGCTCGAATGCGAAGCGTGTACTCCTTATTCATCTCGTAATCCAGCTGACTCACCAAATCTAATTTTCCCGTTTGGGCGTCGATGTAAAACTGGCCCCTTGTGTTGCCACTCATGATGCTGAAATGGACCACGGCGTTGTTCCCGCGGTCTTGATCTGTCGCCGTCACCTGCAGGATTTCGGTGTTGGGCGTCAAGTCTTCGGGAACCTGGACGATGTAGCGTCTCGCTGAACTGCGGGTCGCGTTGTCGTTATCGTCCTCCACGATGATGTGTACGCTCGCCGTTGCACTTCGGGGGCCCGGATCCCGTCCCTGGTCGTTGGCTTCCACTAGAAGCACATAGGAATCGACCATTTCGCGGTCAACCAGTCCTCGCGTGCGAATAACGCCAGACCGAGAATCGATCTCGAAAACATCGTTAGTGCCATTGTTGTTGTTCAGCAAATGATAAAGAATGTTTCCGTTAACGGGAGCGTCGCCATCCGTGGCACGCACAGTTAGAACCTCGTAACCAATCTCCAGATTCTCACGTACGCTCTCTTTATAATCCTGCTGCTCAAAAACAGGGTCGTGATCGTTCGTATCGCTTACTGTTACGGTGAGAGTGGCCATTGCTGTACGTCGAGGCGTTCCACGATCAACCGCCGTGACCCTGAACACATGCGTGTCCTTAGTTTCTCTGTCTAGTATCTCCACGGTGGAAACGACTCCACTTGATGAGTCGACAGTGAAGAGATTGTTGGAGCGACTATCAAACAGAGCCTCTAAGAAATATTCCAGCCTACCAGCTTCACCCTCATCCGGGTCAAACGCTTTTAAAACAACAACAAAAGTCCCGGCTGGCTGATTCTCTGCAATGGACACCTGATACATGGGAGGCTGGAACTGAGGGTTATTGTTGACATTCCTCTTCCTTCTGCTCAGCAGACCCGAGTTCGAGCCCGCGGCCCGCTGCAGTACCTTCCTCAGGTTGTTGCGTGAAAAGGGCCCGCGGCCCACGCGCCAGTGCGCATGCGCGAGACCACTACGTGCGCCGCTTTCGCAGCTCAGCGTAAACTCCAGCAACGAGTCACCAGTGAAACACAGCGGAGCGGAAGTGAACAGCATCCCTTTAGAGATATAAAGCGCTGAAGTCCCGGTTACGTTTACAGTTGCCCGGTAACACATCAAACACCCGGAAAACAGCAGTGTTCGCCTCGCGGCACTTTGAAGTCGTGTCCGTTAAACTTATAATCTCCACGTCCAGCTTTTTGATTCCCGTTTGCGTTCCCTCGCGCACTTCTTCCCGTGAACGTGCACATCATAACCGACTCGTGACGAGGTGTCTGAAACCGGACGCGTTATCCACACACTCCGCGACCGCGTACACGCTGAACGGGTTCAGAAGAACCGAGTCGCAGTTCAAAGCGTCAGAAAGAGTCAGAACACCCGCGTCCGGGCGCAGGAAACTCTGTGCGAAGCGCGGCGAGATGAGCTGCTCCAGCGCGCACGCGGCGCTTCCCTCCAGACCGGCGATCGCGGTGCCCGGTCCCGCATCCTCACTCACATGAACAACGAAACAATCCACGAGCAACGGGAGTTTGATCCACCCCAAAACAAAGAGCAACAACTCCCGCTTCATCGCTCCTCGGTGCACGCTGCTCCTCCGCGGAGAATGAATCAAACCCAGTTTCGCTCCTCAAAGTTGGCGTGCGGAGTCTCCATGCTGATCCACACACACACACACACCTCCACTGAACACGGAGCGAGTCTGGGGAGGGGATCATTAACCATAAAACCTGATTCACAGAGACAGGGAGGGGGGGTGTCCTGTGGAGGGCAGATCTCGCCCCAAAACACCCGGCCAGCGCTGCGCATTCAGATCTGCATCAAGACTGAGAGAGGAGCTGCTTGGGACATATTCACTAAGGATGTATTGGTTTTAACAAGCCACAAATAGAAGGTGAAAAGTTTCCATTAAAACCTACACAAGTCTCATTATAACCAGTAAAACCATTACGAATTGTGTGTTGTTGTTGTGTTTAATGTCAGCTTTTGGTGAGAGAACGTTCTCATAATGTTCTTATTTGGTTCCCAAAATATAACCAAGCAGGAAGGAAAATGTTCTGTGATGCTTGCATCGTGTTATTAATAGTGTACATGTAACAGAAGTACGAATTTTAATTACAAAATAAATGTAATTGTAATCAGTTGAAAGAAGTGTGTCATTAAATTAGTTACTTATGAAAATGATAAGGATTACAAAGGGGGGTTAATTAACTGTTTCCTGTCATAACTGTGCAAAGATTTGATTTCAAAACAGTATCAGAGCTATTAAACTGTATCTTGTTATGGTTTTAAATCTGCATTTAAACTCAGTCTGATTTTGTGCTGGCTGTGCTCTAAATTAAATTATTATCATCTTAACTCAAGTGATGAAGGACTGACAGTAATCAGTGAGGTTAACCCTGCCTGCTCTACATGTTTGGAGATGAAAAGTACCCAGAAAGTAATCAAATGGAATCTGTTACATTAATAATTGAAACAGATACACTACATATTACATTTAGACAGGGTAACTAGTAATCTGCATTTAAAACCCACAATAAAACATCAGTGAAAGAGGTCATTTGTGCTCAAGGTCAGAGTATTTTGTGTGGTTTGTGTGATTGACAGAACTCTGAGCTGTTCTTAAACTCCAGAAGTGTTTGTTGTTGTTGTTGGCGCCCTGCTGCTGTCCAGAACACGTCGGCGCGTGCCCTTTCTTCCGTTTGCATCACAGAAAGCTGGGATTTTAATTGTGAATGAATGTTTTTCTGTTGTACATAATATTTAAAATACCAATACGTTTATATTTAAACACCGCTGTGGAGTATTTAAATGAACAGCTGCAGCTGTCTTGTGAAGTGCGCTTGTATTTACTCACCGCTAGAGGGAGCTGTCCTGGATAAAATTAAACACGTGTCCCAGTCAATCATCTACTGAATCTTTTCAATACTGATAATTACGGATTAATGCTACATATGATTTATGGTTTAACACGCGCGTTTAGTAAAACGGATTAATATTTTACTTCAGTATCGTAAAGTTCTCACATATTTTATCAAATGTTCTAATCTGCCCAGCAACTCGCACGATTTTTTTTTTTGAGGATAAAAATAGCCAAAGTGTCAAAAATAAAAAAAAAATACAAAATATATATACGAACATCCTTATAGGCTCTTACATTGGATTTCTGTTTATTTTGTTTCCTTATACTCCCATTCAACAATTAACATATGAGAGAACATACAACATAAATATGATCTCTGATTCAATGAGTTTTTTAGTTTTATACAATACTACAGTTGATTTCGACATTATTGTTTTCCAACATAATTTATCAGTTACACCCAAAACATTTACTGACATCTTTTTTTTGTTTTTCATTTTTTAATCCTAATTTTTCACGATTAACAGTTTTTTTTGCCAATTATAAAATAATATACACTTTGTTTTACTAAAATTCATTAAGAACCTGTTAGCATCAAACCATTTCTTTAAAAGAAAAGTTAATTTAGAAGCAGATTTGTTCTAAATGTTTTCCAAAACAATAAGTTTGTCTCATCAATAAATAAGACAAGTTTCAATACTCAAGACACCTTACAAATATCATTTATACACAGTACAAACCATTTAGGGCCTAACACTGAACCCTGAGGCATACCATAAGTAACTTCCAATAAATCATGTTTTATGCTAACATATTGATATCTATCCTCAAGATACCTTCCTAACCATGAATAAGCTAGCCCTCTTATACCTTATCTTCATCAATAGCAGGCCATGATCAATTGTTTCAAAAGATTTTTTAAAAGCTTCCCTGTATATAAAGATTCGTCTCACTGCGTCTTTATGTGATTATTAATTCCATTAAGATGAAATCACCAGAGCAGTTAAAATCGATAAGTGTGTAATTTGTGATAATGACATGGGTACTTAGAAAATGAATAAACGTTCATGAAATATTGATTACGTGTAGCTGATTATGGTGAGAAATGATAGAGAAAACACAAAGCACGCAGGTTCAGTTTTTCCTGTTTTATTGTTGCTGGAGGCCCTAATACAACATAAACCGTAAGCTTTAAAAAAAACAAAAGCAAAAAAAAAAAATAAAATAAAAAAAAAAAGACCCCAAAAGAAAAAAAAAAGACCTCAAATAATAATCCAACCCCGAAGAAAGCAACGAAACCGTCTGACGCTCCAAGATGGACAGAGAGGGGAATATGTTTGCTGCTCCATGACACAAACACACGTTAAACACACTCGCGCAAAAACACACACTCGTCTGCATGGACTCGAGCAGAAGTTTTAATATTAACAGCAAGACAATGGTCATAATACATACATACGTGTGAATATTTATAGATTTTATATATATATATATTTATATATAATCACCCGCTCCTCGTTTATTCCTGACGCGTGTACGTGACAGGTGAGACTACAAGAAAACTTGTTCTTCTGATGGCAAGAGAAAAGCTCCGCCCCCACTGCGATGATGTCACCGAGAGCCAATCAGACGCTGTCTTAATACTACATGATTACAGAGAGACGGGTGCAGTGAAACGCGAGCTGAAATACAAAAACAATAAGCGTAGCCTTTTCTCCTTTTTTCCTTTGTTTGCGCAGATGGAGACAGTCGTGAGGTGGAGAGACAGAGAGAGTGAGACAGACAGACAGACAGACGGCAGGGGATCGTCTCTAGCTTTGCTGTTTGCTGCGTTGGCTAAGAGCGTGCATCAGGTCGTTCTTCAGAGCCTCCTGCTTCGATTTATCCGCCAGCGTCTGAACGCTCCTGAAAAACACGAAAGAACCGAGGGAAGAGAGAGTGAGACAGGTTTTGTTCGTCACCGTACAGGGTTTCTGGAGAGTTTTCAAGACCTGCACAAATAAAATGAACTCCACATGCTGTTAAAGAACAAACCCATACAACTCTAAAAAGTAAATCATCAGATATTTAATTTATTAAACAGGCAAACTTACATCAGCAAAACACTCAAGACATACGTATTAAAGTTGTATTAAAATCAATGCACACAAAGTAGAGGTCCATCCATATTGGATTTTGCTGATACGATAATGAGTTTCAAGAAGTGCTGTCAAACAATTAATCACTTCCAAAATAAAAGTTTTTGTTTACATAATATGTGTGTGTGTACTGTGTATATTCATTATTTGTATACAAATACAAACACATGCATGTATATAGTTGAAAAAAAAAATTTGTTTATATTAAATATATTTACATATAATATAAAGTATAAGACATATTAATATATAAATGTACTATACATGTAAATATTTTAAATATATATATGGTGTGTGTCTTTAAGATACACATAATAAATGTGCACAGCGCACACACATATATCATGTAAACAAACACTTATTTTGGATGCGATTAATCGTTTGACAGCACTAGTTTAAAGACATTTTAATGGTTTAAATGTCATTGTTTATTGTGTGAACAAAATACCAATAGTAGCCAGGGTAAAAAGATTTTATGCATAACAAGGGACTTTTAATCCTTAACAAGCCCGAGATTTGCAGGGACTTTTATTTTGAAAAGTATACACTACCACTGAGAGGAATACTGAAACCAAAATACCATCAATATCCAAAAACAAAAAAAGATTTTATGCATAATGAGAGACTTTTAATCATAACCAAGCCTGGAAGACATTGGGACTCTTATTTTGAAATGTTTATGTCTTAATAGTTCAGCTGCTTATTCAAAGAAAGGAGGGAAATATTAGAACAAAATACCAATAAATTTAAGTAAAGAAAAAATGTTTTGCATGAGGGTCTTCTTATAAACAAGCCTGAAATACAGCAGGACTCTTATTTTGAAATGTATATGCTTTACAATTTCATCTGCTCTTTCAAAAAGATGAAAGAAATAAAGTACGCATCTTATAACCATCTACAACATATTATCATATAAAAACAGTAACAAACACTGTCAATTAATCCATGGTGCTTCATATTGATTAAAACTTTTATTATATTAAGATTTAAGACTTTTTCTAGCCTTAAATTTGATCAAACCAAATGTAAGACTTTTATGGGCCCATGTAAACCCTGAGAACACAACTCACCTGTGCATAGAAACCTCATAAACACTGCATTAAAACTAGAGTTTAAAACCACACTGGAGGTTTATGAACACTCGTTAATATTGACGAGCAGTACCCAGAATGCACCTGCATGCAGTTAGTGTGTCTGTTAAGGAGGTCTGCAGGCGAACACACGCAAACAGCTCTGACCCTAGTCAATGTAGATCTGACGCTGGGTCAGAACCTGAGAGAGCTCCCGCTGCAGCTGACGGTACTTTTGATTATCAGGGAGAGACTCGATAGATCTGGAGCCCGAGAACCACAGACAGACAGACAGACAGAGAGTGAAAATATGAGGAAACCTCAACAGAATCTGTAATGAATCTGACTCTGCAATGAACCTGACTCTGCAATGAACCTGACACTGTAAATGAACCTGACACTGTAATGAACCTGACACTGCAATGAACCTGAATCTGTAATGAATCTGACTCTGCAATGAACCTGACTCTGCAATGAATCTTTAATGAATCTGCATCTGTAATGAATCAGACTCTGTAATGAATCAGACTCTGTAATTGAACCTGACACTGTAATGAACCTGACACTGTAATGAACCTGACACTGCAATGAAACCTGACTCTGCAATGACTCTGCAATGAACCTGACTCTGCAATGAATCTTTAATGAATCTGCATCTGTAATGAATCTGCATCTGTAATGAAATCTGCATCTGTAATGAATCTGCATCTGTAATGAACTCTGCATCTGTAATGAACCTGCACCTGTAAGGAATCAGACTCTGTAATGAATCAGACTCTGTAATGAATCAGACTCTGTAATGAATCTGTAATGACTCTGCAATGAATCTGACTGTATACAAAATGAAACACAAATTTGTTAACATAATAAGTAACCTGAGTAAAGAGTCAATTTTCTGATTCATAAAAGAAAAACAATTATCAGTCAACTCTATTCAGTAAGAGGGTTTTTCGCTGGCTGTGTTTTTGTTTTTTTTGATTTTTCGCAAATACCATACACGACCGGTTGTTACAGTCTGATTTTTTCGCTGGCGTTGAGAACCAAACGACTTACTTCTGATGAACCAAAGTTCTTTGAATGATTCATTCAAGAAGAGTCTCACTAATTCAGAGGTTAGCTGTCTGAATGAGTTTACTGAATTGGACTCACTGAATCAGTTACTATTAATAAAATAATAAACAGAACTCGAATGGTGTAGTCTAAAAAATTAAAATAAAATACAAATACATGATAAAATATTTAGAATATGAAAAGTATATAAATATATTTGCACATGCACTTAAATACTTGCGCAGCACTTGAAGTGCATAGTCTAAAACAAAGTAACAAATAATAAAAATAAAAAAAATAGATGCATTTAAATAATGAATAAAGTATATATAATACTATAATATGTAATATATAAAAAAAAAAGTAATTTGTCATTTACAGCATTAGCAAGCAAAAAGGAAACACGCCAAAATGAATAGAAATTAAACTAGATCAGAATTAAATCGAGTCTGACGAACAAACAATGAATCAATTCAAGAACTCAGGAACTCAGAATTGAATCAGTAAATGTGTAAGGACCACAGATTGAGAATGTAAGAGCTCATGGTTCACTTCTGAGTTCAGACAGTGAATCAGTAACTGTGCTGATGGGGTTCAGTGAGTCTGAGAGTCGGTTCAGTCAAAGAATCATTCACTCATGAAATCAGTTGTTGTGCTGCAGTACACCGATTGCGTTTGACTTTGAATTACCCTGACGTTGAGAATGTTATTCATTTCTGAACATGTATCTTGTAGTGTATAAGACAAGATTGTTAGAAGATGTAGTTGTAGTTCATGCATGTTTTCTTCTGCAGAGATATTTAACAAGTGATTTGTTTCACATTAACACGTGTGCCGCACTTGGAATAGAACTGTATTTAACTAGAGGGTTAATAAAGAACGAGTTACTTGAATCATCATGTTAGTTACATTTTCAAGTTGACCAGTTTAAGAATCAAAAAAAAAAAAAAAAAATCAAGAATCATTCTGAAAAAATCCAGATAATATTTTTGGCTGACTCGCCCCGCTCTAGTTCTAGCGTGGGTGACGTACCTCAGGCCGTTGACGATGTCCTTGGTCTTGCCGAAGTAGATCTCGTTGAGAGTGGAGCGGATCTTGTTCTCCATGTCCTGACACACACACACACACAGAGAGAGAGAGTTTGAGTGTGTGTGACGACACACGAGAGCTAAACTAGCGTCTGCGTGAGAGACTCACCTCCACCAGGCGGCCGATGTTAGCGATGTGAGGAGAGGACTGCTGACCGTCTTCGTCTTTCTCCCGCTGCACACACACACACACACACACACAGAGAGGGTAACCCGAGGCCGTCACATGAGCTCCCCTGAGAGCTATAACGTAGCGCGGGGGTTAAAAGCGGGGGGTACCTGTCGGGGTGAGGCTGCCGCCCAGGTTCATGGTGCCGGAGCCGGTTTTGGTGGTCTGGAGCCACAGCATGACTGTAGACGTGAGTTTTATAGTGAGAGCCGTGCGGGGCACTGGACTTCTCCTGAAACACACACACACACACACACACTCTGAACAGAGCAGCTCTGTCTTCAAACAACTGCAGACCTCAGGAGGTCAAACCGGTCACGTTTTCATGTCATGACACAAAGATTTGGGGCGCAGTTTAAAATCCTGACTGGTGTCATTATTTACTAGAAATAAAAAAAAAAACATCGATGACAAGAGGAACGAGGAAAAATTAAACAAATTTTGTGCAAGTCAGTTTTATTTATAAAAAGAGGAGATAGTCATATAGTGCATCATTAATATACGTCCGACCCTCAGATGCTCAAGACTAATTATGAGGCATTTCTTATTTGACTCTGGTTTCACACATTTTTGGAAACCATTTTAACAAAACCTGGGAGATACAAAAAGACAACAACCATAAATTAGTGCTATAGAAAAAAGTTATTTTAAATCCCAAAAATATTTCACAAAATGTATTTTTCACTGTATTTTTGGCTCAACTACAGTAAAAGCAGTCTCGGTGAGCAGAGAGACTTTAAAAAAACAGGTTTTCTAAAACGTATGAAAAACATATTGTACATTTAGATTCATATAAATTATGTTTTTTTTTTTTTTTTTGTAAGTAAAACTACACCTTTATAAACTTACAATAAAACTTTCGGTGTCAATGAACTCACATATGTGTCATTTAATCACAAAAACAGATTTTTTTTTTTTTTTAATTTGAATAAATTCTTCTTAATATGTATAATTTGTAAAGTCTGAATAATTTTCAGTAGCAGCTTGTTTTCTGATAGCTGAGGTGGAGAGCGTCTTTTAGTGATAAATTTTCAACGGTTACTTCCTGTTTCTGCACAGGAAGTTGCAGCGCAGGGCCGCTCACCTGCACCGCTTGCCCACCCATTTCGTGTGATTTTGTATGGAGTCCAGCAGCCCTTCCCTTGAATCGTTCCTTGGGAGCCGTCTCCAGCTTTCTTGATGAGGATGGACTCCAAGGCGAATCCCCGGATCCAGATCCCAACAGGTACAAACGCGAGGAAAACCCCGCCCTCGAAATACTGCGAGAGAGAGAGTAGAGAGGGGGCGAGGAGCGTGTCAAGTCACGGCTCCCGCCAATCAGAGCCGCTGCGGGGCGTGTACTCACAGGGTCTCTGACCTGGGTCTATGGCGTTTGTAGCTCTCCCCTCCAGCTGCGCAGACGAGACGAGGGCATGGCGCCGTCGTCGCATCGGAGGAGGCTCGTATTTATTACTCCACGGAGATCCTGAGAGAACACATCAGCACTGTGATTAACTCACAACCATCAAACTTAAGCTACTCAACACAAACCAAAACCTTTAAACAAAAAAATACACAAATCTGTGTTCTACATTTTCATGCTTTTCTGGTGTGCCTTTATTTTTCATTTTGATTTGATTTAATTTTCTGCATTCGTTTCAAAGTTTAATGAATTAAAAAAGCATGGCCCAGTTTTATTTACAACATGATCACTTAGACAACTTACAAAAGGTTAACCAAAAAAAAGGCCTTTTTAAAATCCAATATAGTTTTGTGCCAAATTCTGTTTATTTTCCTTCCAAAACACAATTTTTTATGGATTCATTTCATTTTACATCCCATTTAAGAAAAGTTAAATTACATTTTAGAACATAAAAAGGCTTTTGTCTAATTTGTTAAAAATCACCTTAACTTTTAATATCTTCAACCCCACCCACAATTTTATTTTAAGTTTAAAATAAAATAAAAACCTAAATCAAGGGCCTATGCGACTCATTTTATTTTCCCCCATTTCTTTTTTATGGAATGTTTTTTTTATTTTTTATTAATGTTTCAACATCAAAAAGGATGCATTTAATGAAATTAAAATATAAAAATAAAATACATTTTTTAGAATTTAATTATTTATTTAAAATTCGCTTTTACCAATCATTCGAAATTTTTATTTTCTCAGAAATTATTTTTACGGACGGAATACTTTTAAATCCTGTCAATCGTCTGGTGAAGGAAAGGGACAGCCAGTCGTGTGTACAGAAGTCAGATGTTAGCGCACTTTAGGAGTCTCCACACGTTTGTAGCTCGGCAACAGCAGATAGTCCTTGCCCACCACTTTATCACGCGCGATCTTCAGCGGCTGATCCACACCGACGACCACATTAGAGGAAGTGGATTCCTGTCAGATCACACACACACACACACACACACATTAGAGGAAGTGGATTCCTGTCAGACGCTCATTACTGACACTTCATTCCATAAACCACCTGATGTATAACATCTGACCCACCTGCTGTGTGTACTGTACAGCTCCCGCTAATAAATGCTAACAACCACCGACACACCACACTCCACACACACACTCCCCAACCCACCCACCACACACCCACACACCACACACACACACACACACACACACAACCACACACACACACACCACACACACCCACACACACCAAGCACAGTTTGGACGTGAACAGAACGGGAGAGAAACCGAAGTGTTTCAAAGATTCAGCTAAAAACCCCAAATCCATATCTAATGTAGATATTTAGCTCAAGGTTCACGCTGATCTCCTCTCTGTACACGAACGCCACAACTGACCAACAACACACTAATAAAACTTGTCATCACCGTACGTACATGTGACCGCCTGCGCTTCATTTCTTCAGATACTTCAGACTGAAACGAGTCAGATTCAGTGCTCAAATAACTGATCATCATCAAGTCCACGTTATTAAACCAAAAAACTACCCCTTTTAGTATTTTTATTAAAAGAAATCAAGACTTTAAACGAAATGGTAAATGAAAATTCAGGGATTGTTGTCATGGTTACTTACTGAAATAAAATAGTTTTTAAGTTGAAGTATTAAAATAGAATGATTTGAAATAAAAAGGGGAAAAAATTGGAAATAAAAAAAAAACAAATATTGTGAAAACTAAGATTTAAACTACAAAAATATGTTAAAGTTGCGTCCACATTTTTTCAGATTAAAATTCAAACTTAAACTTTAATACAAAAATGAAGGGAGATGTTTTTTTATTTATTTTTATTAAATTTTTTACTAATTCTATTAATTTGTAGTTATGTTTTTTTTCATAAAATAAAAATGCAAACAAGGTTATTAAATCTTTTTTTAACAAGTTTATTTGAAGTACTAAATTACTGAAAGTAAGATTATTTCAATTTTTAATTCAATTGGAAAAGAGTAATAAAATAAACCGGAGATGTTTATAATGTGTCAAATTAATTATTTAAATTACAATGTTGTACAAAGGTTTAATAGCTTTTTTCTTAAAACAAAAATAACAGAACATTTAAATACAATAAAGCAATACACAAAATTGTATAACATTAAACATTTTACACAGATTGAAGTGCAAAAGAATGATAAACACCAATAATCTAGACAATAAAGAATCAAAACACTTTCAAACAATATCAAGGGCTGTTGTAGTACAGATAA